>NW_028186690.1:41632-44527 GCF_003343005.1 Rhea americana | reverse complement strand
AAAAAAAAAAAAAAAAAAAAAAAAACTCCTACAAACCCTGAGGTAGAACAGCCTCCTCTTCTATTGCTAAGCTTGTTGACGCAGCTCCCAGTGTATAAGAAATATCAAGATTTTCACATGGTTTTCAGTGATTTGGTGGGGAAGGCCTCCATAAATTGTAAAGGGGACTAATTTCAGCAAAATAAWTTGATGACAATTTCTGAAATTATTTCTGTTTTCAGTTTTCTAGTTCAGACCTGAAGATGCTTTAAAAGCACTGATGTTTACCAAAAAAGGTAAGAAGATAGAATACTTCTGTGCTTTGAGAACTGCCTTAAAAAAAAAATCAAGCCTCTTTTAGAGACGCAGTGTTTTCAGAAATACTGACTCACAACATGCATCTTAACTAACAAAAGTGAAATTTTACCAGAAAACCTTGAGATTATGTTGCACGGGAGCAGTTGTACCTACTATGTTGTACAGTGTAAACAGTGATGCTTCCTTTTATATCGACCCGAATTTTCAAATTAAAGATGACAATTTGGCCAGTTTTCCTCCGAGCATCCTGAGAACAATCCCCTGAGGACAAGTTCTGATATTTTTTCGCAGTATGACAGTATTTGTGCCTCCTTGCCAGCCTGCCTCTCCTGCCTGCCACAGAGAGGCCCTGCCGTCACTGGGGCATCTTCGACCTGGTAGGGGAACCAACGAACTCGGACAGGGCAAGTTCTGGAGCTGGAACTAGCTTTAGATGGGAATAGAAAGACAGATAAAGCACCAGTTTGGCTTTATCTAAATTATTGGTGCTAYGCGTTTGTGCAGGACCAGCCATGGTCTGGCTATGGGGTCACCAGCAAATTTCAGTGCGAAATAGAAGTAACACACAGAACAGCAAACGTAAGCCTTTCTTTGGGATTACACACAGGAACACWGATACCGAGTGAGTCAGTGAAGTGGATAAGCCCAATATGTTTACTTTGTGCGCCAAGACATTTCAGGGCAGATTTCAGCATAATTTATGTGCGAAGAAGGACTAGCAAGTATGCAACTCCTGCTGTGGTTAACAGGTTTTACAACATGGTTAAGTATGGCCACTACTCCAGCACAAGCTGGAAGAGAGCTTTGTAGCCCTAAAGGCTACTTCTGAGTTCTTTTGGCTGCAGCAATGAGCTTTCAGTTTAACAAAACAGTTTGATGCAAAGGTAATTTGTTTTAATAAGTCAAAATCATCAGTATAAARGACTAACAAAAGGGAATATTATTGCTAAATTTGTCCCAGAAATCAAGCCTACACAGTATTTCCAAACCATGGCAAATACTAAACTACAAACACTTTCAGTGTTCACTTCCAGTATAAAACAAGAGTTAAAGAAACAATTTGCCATTTAGCATACAGCAGGGTTAGTCTTTTAAAGATTTCACAAAAAACAAAGGATGGTTAYAAATTGTTTCAGGAGCCACTACTTATTGGACTTCCCATGTTGCATGCAGTGGAAATCAGATTATAAAGAATTAAGTTTCCATACTCACCGATTGTCTGAACAGAAATAATTCAAAGATTGCTATACGTCCAAACAGGAAAATTCCATATTCATTTAAAAGAAAAAGCCTCTGAAGCCCTAGACAAAACTAAAAAATTTCATGTCTCCTTTTATGAGTTTTGACAGACAGGCAGTTATCTTTCTCATCCTCGGCCTTTTCTCRTGACTGCATTACCTTATGATTGGAAACATTTTTCAACAGTAGAGTGCCAACAGACTAAAACATGATGACCATATACTGCCAGCTGTATCTACTGCCCTCAAAACCTGTGCTAATTTCTATCGTAGCTCTAGTGACCTTCATTTTTATTGCAAATGCATAGAAAACTGCTGACTTGAATACAGCACAACCACATAACCTTAAATAACTCCACTGTTCCTATTTAAAAGCTATCTCTTTCTCATGCAGTAGCTGCAGTCTCTCACTGACCTTGGCTGGAGTCCTTTGAGGACAAGCTAAGCTCTGCAGGCAGGAGAAGATCACCAGCTGGCTCTGACACAATCAGCTGTGAGCTTTCCAACTTCCCTCTATTAAACTGCATTCCGTTCTGGCTCGCTCAACAAGACAGCAGCAGATTCCCATCTCCTGATCCAGGAAGATTCTTACATCTTCAAAGAAACTATCCTCATGGCTACCTATAATCTTTCTTGATCTTTGCAGTCTATCTTTTGCAGCCTGTGATCATTCGAAGGAGGACAAACCAAGAGAGGTCCATCTGTGATAAGAAGTCATGTTGTGGTTGAGCTCCATAAAAAATAAGCCTGTAAATTCTCTTTTCCTACACTAATTCTAACTCAAAGCCCTAAATTCTTCAGGCATCAACCAAATGGGGCAGGAGACCTGCATGGATGAACAAGAAGCTCCTGGCAAAACTCAAACAGAAGAAAGCGTACAGAAGCTGGAAAAAGGGACAGGCCACTTGGGAGGAATATAGAGATATCGTCCAAGTATGCAGGGATGGAACTAGGAAAGCCAAGGCCCATTTGCAGTTTAATCAGACAACAGAGGTCAAGCACAACAAAGGGGGCTTCCTTAAATACATCTACAACAAAAGGAAGACCAGGGAAAATGTGGGCCTGCTACTCTTTGGGACAGCGGCCTAAGGGACAAAGGATACACAGATTCTTTGAATGCCTTCTTTGCTCCCGTCTTTACTGCTAAGACCRTCCCTCAGGAGTGCCAGGCCCTGGAGACCGTGGAGAAAGTCTGGAGAAGGGAAGACTTTCCYTTGGTGGAGGAGGATCAGGCTAGGGAMCTTTTAGGCAAACTTGACACCCATAGGTCCATGGGCCCCAAGGGGATGCACCCATGAGTGCTGAGGGAGCTGGCAGATGTTATTGCCAGGTCATGCTCAATCATCGTTGAGGATCACAG
>NW_028186690.1:4871-41297 GCF_003343005.1 Rhea americana | reverse complement strand
GACCCTGTCTCCCATCACATCCTCATAGGCAAGCTGAGGATGTGCAGGCTAGATGAGTGGACAGTGAGGTAGACTGAGAACTGGATGAATGACAGCAGCACAAAGTCTAGTTGGAGGCATGTATCTAGTGGTGTGTACCAGGACCAATCTAAGGTCCAATCCTGTTTAATATCTTCATTAATGACCTGGATGATAGGACAGAGTGCCTCCTCASCATGTCTGCCGATAGTACAAATCTGATAGGAGTGGCTGATACACCAGAGGGCTGTGCTACCATTCAGAGAGACCTCAGCAGGCTGGAGAGATGGGCAGAGAGGAACCTCACGAAGCTCAACAAATGCAAGTGCAGAGTCCTGCACCTGGGGAGGAATAACCCCCATGTACCAGTACAGGCTGGAGACTGACTGAGTGGCTGGAAGGCAGCTCTGCAGAGAAGGACCTGGGAGTCCCAGTGGACAACGGGGTGACGAAGAGCCAACAAAGTGCTCTGGTGGCAAAGGCGTCTAACAACCTCCTGAGCTGTATTAGGAAGAGCACTGGCAGCAGGTCAAGATCCTTCTCTCTCTCCACTCTGCCCTGGTAAGGCCATACCTGGAGTACTGTCTCCAGTTCTGGGCTCCCCAATACCTGGAGGGGGCTACTGCAACAAGTTCAGTAAAGGGCAACTAAGATGAATAGGGGATGGGAGAATCTCTCCTATGAGGAAAAGCTGAGAGGGCTGAGACTCTTCAGCCTGGAGAAAGGCCAGGGAGGATCTTATCAATGCCCAGAGATATTGTGAAGTCTCCATTCTGGTAGATATTCAAAAGCCATCTAGTCAGGGGCATGGGCAATAAACTGATAACTGATGCCAAGTTGTAATAAATTGCAAGTTATTATTGCTTCCATCAATATTCAGCATATTGGTCACTTATAAATAATTCAGCTCCAAAGCTATAAAGTTAAATTCCATACCAATTTATTTGTAGTTAGGACTGTTTGATCACCATTTATTTTAATGTGTTATTGAGCTATTAATAGGACATATTTTTACTAGGTAACTAATTATAAAGACAAATGTCCATTTCCACAGTATCAAAGTGTGGCTTACATGGCACAGGTAATTTAAACAGTGGTAACTCTTAGAAGTCCACTGCTACAGGGATTCTGAATCAATACTCTCTTGATAAATATTCTCTTGATCTTGCATGTCATAGGAACTGAAACTATTTCAGATTGCTTGCTATCCAGAGTAGTTAAGCGCTGGCTTCAATATGCTCAATAGTACCTCAAGAAAGAGGTACTACAGGAGACAACTGACAACCCAAATCCAGCCCTCTTTGCCCAGATCAGTCACTCCCAATTCCACTAGAATGAACAGATTAATGGACAAAAGRGGCATGTTGAAAGGAGGAAAAGCTTTATTCCATTAGTTTTCAGGTGGCATAATCCAGAACAGGTCCAGGTTAATGTACTATTCCTGTGACAAAGCCAAGGCAGTAATGTTTAGATAAGCAAAGAATGGTAACTACTTCATAATTTAAAACTTCCAGATAGGAAGCCCTAAAAACTTAATGGAAAGGTTCCAGATAAGTTACTCCAGAAATTACTGCTTGGATTCTTTTTTTCCTCAGTCTCATATTYCTTACCAACAGATGTACTATCATCAAAGCAAGAACCATCTTCAGGAACCACAGAAATCTCCTTTAGTATTGGCCATCCTCTCTCACYACCATTACACTAATTCCCACAGTCCAACTACCATCCAGTAGCTGGGATGAACAGATGAAGAAGTCTAGTACAGATGATACTACATGTACTCTTTGATTTGTTGGACATAAACTCATTAAAAGAAAACCAATCCTTATCTGACCTTATTGCTGCTGTTTGGTTGCTAGAAATTCTGAGCGCTATTCAGCTCTAGATTAAGATACCTAAATTCAAATGTCTTATGTGTTATGGGCAGGATTCTACCACCTAAACACACTTGTATCTATTGAATCACATCTAATCTGGCACCACATGATATCTATCTAAGGCATCAACACAGGCTGGCAGAATGAGAAAGGCTCTAACAGCAGCTGRAAACCAGGCAGGATACACCACAGCACCTAAAATTATACTAGATCTATGACTGGAAAACCAARCCTATCTGCAGATCTCAATGTCCCCATTTCAGTCAGGGCAGCCTAGAGAACGACTCAGCAAATGTAAAATAGACAACTAGGATTGGATTGAATTGCCCACATATAAGAGTCTTGAGCCTCCTGAGAGGCCTAACTTGTACCCAGCTGTCACTCAAGAAAGGCGTAAGACCAACACTGTAGGTCTTGTATCAGATCTAGTAATCCCATGATGACAGCGTGGGTACCCTACATCACCTCAAATAGCACCAGAAACCTATAAGCAGATGGCTGAATTGTGCCCAAATGAATTGTGTCCTAAATCTCTGTTTATTAAGYGAGCTTAGATGAAGACATCTACATTTAGGGGTTTTAAACTTTCAGACTGATTCCCACCTCCTGAGTCAACCTCAGGAAGATTCTAACATGAGGATTCAATGCAATCAGTTGTGAAAATGAATATTCATTCAGTGCTAGATTGTTAGACTGCCTATTTTCATAATATACTCTGTTAATTTCACTAATTTCATTACATTTTTAATTTTCAGTTGTACTGCACTGACACAGCACAACTGCATTGTAGAAGCTGTCAAGGGAGAATGGATTCTTGAGAGCTGGGAAGTGGTTCAGCACACCAAGAAATGGGATGTGCATTGGATGTCTATGGTAACACGGAGAAATATTAAGCAATGTTGATGTTTGAAAATGTTAAGTTTTGGAATTTTTAGATTTACTCCTTTCTGAGCCATTCTTTCAAAATGAGTATATTCTCAAATACATATCTGTACCTTCTTTTATAAAYGGAAATGGAAAGCTTCCTCACCACCCTAAAAACATGAAATAATTAATTCTGATGTCTGTTCCTGCATAAACACAGAGTTCGAAAAGTATACAGAAGATGTAGAAATGCAAAGTAGTTAGAGAATTGCACTTGATAGAATAACTGTTATCATGCTCTGCACAGACTATTCCTAACATCAAAGGGAATCTAGTTCTATTATGCAATGATGCAGTGTCACTGAACTTGCCAGTAACACTTTTTTTTTACATATTTTGTAAACAAATGATCTCTGAAAAGAATTAAGAATCCAATATGCAAGATCATACATTCATACRTGCATTTGTCAAATGAATACATGTTGTGTTTATCAACCCAAATCACATTCCATCAAAAACCCTTGAAACATGTTGGGTTTTAATCAGTTGAGAAAGCAATCCTGCTATGATTAAATAGCCAGACGAACAGTTCTGATGAGAGTCAGTAACTGAGGAGGAAATAGAACCTAAAAAGTATGCTCTAAAAAGAAAAAAAAAGTCTGGCTCCAAGTTAAAACRGCCTCTGAACTAAGATGTAAATGATAACTTGAATCAATACAAATATAGCATAAATGTATAARGGCATAAATGCATATAGCAGATATATAATAATGACTTTTATTGTTATTTTAGTAATGCAGTAACATAGCAATAAGTTCAGTCAGAATGATCAACTGTCTACGACCTTTGTGACTAGAAAGTTAAAATTGTAGAACATAGGACAGATCTTTTTTCCTGAAATAGACTTGGGAACTTTATGTGAACTCAAATTCTATAARGTAGAAGGAAACTGTGCCCAGTGAAGGAAACTAGAATCAAATGGGATTTGAGTTGAAAATGTTCTGTGCATACAAGCTAACTTCCAGTCTACTGCTAACGGCAATGCTGAATGTATAGTCATATACCGTTACTTTAGTGAGTTTTAGATTACACAGAGTTTTATACTGTTTTATAAKGCATGTGTATTCATACTGTTGCTAACATCATTGGCGAGGCGGGAGTGGGAGAAATCACCAATATCACAGACAGAAAAGACAGATGGTTCATCTTGCCCACATCATTACAAATCCACAATTGCTCATCCTATTTTCTCTAGTGGTTTGCTGACTAAAACATTTCTTTACTCAAGCCACAGGATTTCACTACACTGATGCTATAACAAGCCACAGCATGCTTATTTATTGTTCTGTCCCTTGCACCATCCTGTACAATCATTATTAGTCTTTACTTAAACAGAGTCAATGAGCTCAGCTGTTGTACAAGCTGCAGAACTTGAGGATAACTTGAAACGCTTGTTTCATAAAAATATCAAGGGGAAAACAGGAAGAAATTAGCCACRTTGTTTTTACTATTATCATAATGTCTGGTATTGCTGTATCTGAAAATAACAAAGCTGCTGTACTAAATTAAATGACAGTCATCTGAAGTCACAAAGATTGTTTTTCTTTTTTRAGCTTCTTTGCAGCAGTGGAGGATATAGAGTAGTTACGAATAAAGTTGCATCTTGTAGCCAAATTTAGGTACTTATTAAAATATGACCTCATTTACCAGTGTGGTGAGTACTATCAGTTCCTATTATCCTCATGCTGACTTGTGGATGCCCTTGTGTGTCTGAAAAAGCAAGATGATTTTATACTGTTCATTATGTAAGGATGAGTGTGCAACCATAAGCACAGAAGCTGCATGATTTCACTCAACTCGAGATTCCATCAGTYTTATAATAGCTTTGCTCCACAGAAACCCAGGCAACTATACCAATCCAAGCGTGTGGTGGAGGTYCTAAGATGGTAGCCCACATTCCTCACAGGTAAACTAGATTTTACTCTCAATTTTAAATAAGGAGAGGCAATTCCTTCCAGCTTCCCAGAACTCATATAGCTAGAGCAAAACTAATAAACCTCAATACTGTAAAATACCCACACTTCATGGTTAACTGGAATCCACTTCCTACCAATGTATACTGGTACAAATCCACTTTCAGTCACATGTCAGAACCCTTAGTAGCTCTTTTCTTGAATACCTAGAAAAGCAYTGGATGTCTAGAATTTTAACTGTTGTTAAATTCCAGTATCCTATGGACTGAAAATGTTCATTTTACTTTCAGCTTCCTCACAAGCACATCAACAAAACTTTTTCTGGAGTATCTTTGCCATTAAACATCATTTCTGTGGTACAATATAGGAAAATAGGTGATTTTTCAAACTGTTAGTGTCCCAAAYAATTGATGGATTCCTAAGTCAAAAATAAACCAAGGAAACTCGCATGGAAGACCAAGGTCGGATGCACATTTATGAACTTCAAGTTCATAAGGAAATGGAACCATTCCTCTAAGTATGCTGGAATACCAAGGTAAGAAAAACATAAAAAGCAAACCCCAAAATTATGTGACAGGGACTGTACTGTCCCCTCCAGAATGGTTTTGTCTTGCAAGAAGCAGAGGGTAGCAACTGGGGAGCTAGCAAAACCTCTAGTCTAGGGATCTGAGTCACAAACAGATCACCAACAGTGCCTGCTTAAATTTCAAGTTCCTCCAGCTACCAGGCTGGTTGTTTCCAAGCTGGGACATCAGAGCTTAGGGAGTAGTAATGAACATCACTACCATTGTAATGGCATGACCTCTATTTTTTCACAGACATCCTCAGAAGGCTTACTTTGTAAATAAAGCATGAATGTAGGAAAAGGTGGTAAGACCCTACTTTTGGCTATACACTGTATTACAAAGTTAATATTTTTATTTCCTGGCTGGAACGATAGTGAAAACTAGTGAAAACCAAACAAAATAGTATCATATATACAAGTGCTGAACAGGCTAAATATGACAATCCTTTTTCTGTACATAACTTTCCACTATGACCAAGTGYCTTTGTTTCGGAGTCAGCCCACAATACCATTAAAGAGTTGTGTTGTGGGTCAGAGGTAATAAGTTAATGTCAAAAAGCAGAGTCTATTGATCTGCAATCATGCACATTTTTCCTCCACACTTTCTCATAAATTACTGACATCTTTCAAGTAATTATTAGTATTATTGTTATCACATTCCCTACTTTTTGCACATTTGTCATCATTATGTAGGTAAATGTGTAGTTTTCTCTTTAAATCTTTCCCGTATGTCAAGTCAATCACCTCAGACCCTCAATTATTTTAATGCTGTTCTTGGAATTTCTTCCACTTTGCAACAGATTTGTGATTTAATTTGAATTGAAAAATATGCAGAGTTGCGAGCATTCCAAAGAATTAACATTTCAGGTGTCACTCAATTTGCTACTGCCATGCTTCTTGGCAATTTATGTGGAAACAATTATTAGCCTTCAATCTACTGTGAGAGGCCATTCCAAAAACATATTAAATGCTACTGAATCCATTGACAATGTTTAGGAAAAAAAATATTGTCAGAGTAATTTCTGAGACATGTAAATGACTTAGATATGCTAAGGGCATGGGAGCAAAGTCCAGCTGGATTCACTCAGCTAAAGCCCAATGAGTCTGACATAGGTTTTCCTTTGCCTTCAATAGGCCTTCTGTATGGCCAACTTGGGGAGAAAGGAAAGAAAAAAAAAAAGCCATCAATCTATTCCCTCCATTCCTTTCATTTCCAAGGAAGCGTTTTGTCCCTTCTGCTTGTTTAGACTCTGCAACTATGCCTCACTGAAGAACAATGTACCCTGTAACTATTCCCACCACAGTCATGAAATTGTACATAAAACCCTTCATGATCTTCTTCAGAAGTCTAAAAAAAATGTAGAAACAAAAGTATGACAATACTTAGCTCTAATGCATAATAGCGGCCTCACAGACTTAGAATCTGCATTATTTTGCCATTTCCTTTGACTTCAAAGCTATTTCTTTCTACAAGAAAGTAGCAGCAAAAATTCAGTGTCACTTGGCTCATATGAAAGTGAAAAGGAAAGAGAAAATCATGCAGAAAGGATTTAGCAAAATGGTTATGAAGAGAGTTATAAARTCTGCAAGCATTTAAAACATTTATGCAAGTGACTAACCCTGCACATGGGAGTAGTCCCACATAGTTGGGGTAACTGCTGAGATGGGTAAGGTTCGTCATGTGGCTCTGCCACGGTTTGGAGAAGTAGGCCACAATTTGCAACATGCCAGATACATTTTAATAATTAATCAGTTAAGACTTCACAAGTATTTGCTGCCAGAGTGCAGTGTAATTTTAAAAGCTTGGTGATGTCAGGGTACAGGTCTGTAGATCACCCACTTCTGTTTAAAAAAGGAGAGAGAGAGAGAGAGAAAGGGAGTGCGCGTGCGTGCAAGACAGCGAGTGTGTGAAAGAAGAGAGTGCAAGTGTACAGGAGAGAAAAGGAGAGTGTGCGCAAAGGAGAGAGTGTGCAAAGGAGAGGGAGGGGGACGAGGGAGGGGGTGAGGGAGGTTGGGGAGGGGTGGGGGAGAGGGAAGAAAAGCATGGAAAAGAATCTACAAAATACCCCAGATTATGGCATGTACAGGCACTACTTACCAAGGGAGGTATTTACAGAACCTGGTTTGGATGCTAACATAGTCCTTGCTGAGCCTTATCTTAGCGCTTGCTGAGCTTTAGCACAAGGCCACATGTGCAGAGAGAGTCAGCTGAAGACGTGGTTCTAGGATACTGGGGTCTCGAAATTAGTGGGAACCCTGGTGCCACACTCCAGCACCAGTAAGAGCGAAGCCCGAAGCTGCCCTCGGGGGAATCCTCTCAGAAGGCACCTACTGGCAGAACGGGTCCCCCTTTCCAAGCTGGCTGGAAAGTGAAAAATCAGAGTAGGCAGCCCACAAGACCATGCAGAAACAGAGCTTTCAAACAAGTTGTCTGGGCCTGGGAAGAGCCATGCTTTCTCTGCACCGTTACTTGCAACTTTCTCTACCTGGATATGATCTAAGGAGTAAAGGATGCTAAGAACCTCATAGGGTTTTCTTTCCTCCATTCCTTTTTTCATGGGTACTTAGGCAGGTGAGTGATCCCAAGGCAGGAAACAAAAGATGTGTTCAGAGCAGATGTGATTTTTTTTTTCAATTGTGCAGGAAGGAAGATGTGTCATGCTGTTGAGAGCACTGTCCTGCTGGCTGTGGATTACCCTGCAACCTGGAAGACCTGGGGGTGACACCAGCTGAATTCTTGCTTCTAGAAGGAAAACTTTTTTTTTTTTCCCAGCCAAGAAAATAGCCTGAGCATTTTCTTTTTAATGCTAAATGGAATAAGGGTGTAAGTATATTCCATAAAAATACTAGGGCATTCAGATACAATTAGTGATGGTGCAGCATGGTGCTAAAAACTACTCCAGCAGAGAACAATGTCATTTTCTGCCTTCCTTCCCCCAGCGCAACACCATAACACTTTAGGTTTTGCGAGACACAGTGGAAGGAGAATGAGACAATATGAATATAGAGGAATTATGGTAGCCTAGGGCATATTTTTATGCCTTTAATTTGCAGTTTGTGCACCCATTTGGCATATGGGTGTAGCTTAGCACTCATCTCCCCTTTCATGACTATGATTGATTTTTGAACCTGAAATCAGTCACAAACAATAGATTTCTGTGTAAATATGGTTATGACTAATTCAGTCTAACCCTGTGATACTTGCTTCTAAGACAAGTACAAATAACAAAATCTTAAATTGATGTCTTCATTATATCCTTTGTTATATCCATTTGTGAAAATCAAAACGTAATTCAGATCTATTGTAACACTCACAATAAACATGCCATGAAGAAAGAGACTTAGCTGCTTCCAAAACAGTCTATATGTGGTCTAAATCAGTCTTTTGTGCACAGGACTCTAACAGAGATAGATAGTACAAATTTCTTTTCAAATGTCTCACGTAGGAGAAAAAGCCCCTCAATGTCACTGATTTTATACCTCTTTTCTATTTTGATCAATGACTGCTAAATTATATGTGTGTGCATGTATGTATCCAAATGGAACAATAAGGCATTTTACATAAATCTGCCAGCAAGCTGCATGGACATCACTCACATAATACCTGTCTAATCAAGGTTTGTCTATAATTTTTCAACATCTCCTTCCCATACTTCAGCTATCCTGTGCAAACAATGACATATTAATGCCGAGCTACAGAACGTTTTCTTCCTACTTTGTAACACTGCAGAAGATGGGCTACCAAAGTTTTTGCTCTAGTGTACAATAAACTCAAATTGCCTATAAGATGAACAAAGACTTGCCAAACACTTTAAATTCTGTAAAAGATAGAGGAAGGCTGAATAACTAAATTTAGTTGCAGACATTGGCAAAACTAAAAATGCATTGGACTCTGTACACAAGYGCTGAGAGGCTAGGACAGGACTGCATACTACACGGCTACATCAACTTGAATCCTGGGCACAGGGTCCCTTTTACTGCATGCTGCTAGTACCAAGCTGCCCCCAAGACAGCTCAGGATCCTCTCTGCACACAAGAGAGCAATGTCTGAGACACTTCTGCAGCATGGTTCTCATGAGTTGTTGGCAACATGCATCTTTATAATTTACAATACCCTTTTACAGTAGCTGTTAGCTGAGAGTATCAGCTTTCATAGCACCAGCTTTCCTGGGGAAAACAGAAAGGAGTTATGTTCTATAGAACCCACTTTTTGCAAGAATCATGTAAAACAAAGCCTCTCTGATCCAACAATTTTAAAGATATTTTGTATATCAGTGCCAGAATCAATTTTTAAATTATCATTCCTTACACAGACATTTTTCCCACTTTTCATTTTTCCTGGATGTAAACACCAGGTTTTTGTATTCACAATAGAATACACCAGCTATTACATGCAGCTTCTACAAAAAGCCTGATTGTTAGAGCAAAAAAGAAAAATGGAAAACCTGAAATTTCTTTTAAGGACAGTGCACAGCCTTACTCTCATAGATATGACAAGTTAAACAGGTTCTTYACAGAACCTTTCAAAAGCACTTCCTCACCTCACAGAGCTCTAAGTCTCTTGTTCTATCACGATTGTTTTTCTCCTTACTGTTTGGCTTTTTTGCCAGATAAAAAAACTTAGTTCATTTTCTTAACCTCCACAGCTAGCACCATCATGACAAAAAACAAAGCCTAACTAAAATTATTTCCAGATGCAGTAAATGGTCCAAAAGCTCAAGACGCACACAGTGAGGTGTGCTGGCCAAGTTGGAAGTTATCTGGATTCTCAAAGACTTTTACTCTCTGCTTTCTACAAATCATAAGGGGCAGATGAAAGTGATGGGTCTGCATGGAGCAAATGAACATTTGGGCTTTTTGTTTGTTTGTTGGGAGGAAGGATGAAGATACACTATAGATAAATGTAACTGCCTAACCTAAACCTGTCGGACTGTCTGTAGAACATCACAGAACTGTTATCATCATCAACTCCTTCCAGTTAGTATTTAGCATGGATTAGTTAACACACACAACTTTCAGCTAAGTAGKGGAAACCAAATCAGTGTTTGTACTACAGAGAAGAGTTGCTCTTTGTCAGAACACAGCAAGTTTCTTCAGGATAGACAATGTCAGAAAATTAGGTAGTGTGAAACTTTTACAAAGTTCATGTTAAACCCACAGCAACATACCTTCATTATTTATGTTCGTATTGCCTCTCACAATTATATCTAGACAAATGGGTGCACATGAAAGTCTCAGAAACTAGGAGCTTTAATAGATGGCAAAGCCAGTGAAAAGTGCATGCTCAACCAGAGGTGAAAAAACTACAGCAATTATATACATTTGCCACTTGCTCAAAMGCTGTAATTTCAACGCTCTCAGTGACAGTCATACAGACAAAAGCAAGCACACTGCCCTTTATTGATCAAAGTAAAATACTTTAAAAGTATCCTGTGTTTCACTCAGTCATTGAAACGTAATCAACTTTTCAATCATTTGTTATTCGATTAAAACGTCACAGAAGAATCTCACAACGTATTTCACTAACTGACCAATGGCTGCAGTAGAAATGCCCGGAGTAATTGTGGGACCATAGGAAAATCACAACCATTTCTTGTGTGACATATATGCTTAATTGTCATTAGTGGAAATTCTACYATCCAATTGGCATTGCTTTATCATGGTTGCTTCATAATATTCAAAATTCACTACAGTTTAACTCCAGAAAAACTCCAGGTAGCATAACTATACCAAGGAAATATGTTCCAAATAATAGCAAGGGCATTGCTCAAACATAGAGAAACACTACACCACTTAGAAGKTTTTCTGGCCTGAAGATGTCTTAAGATTTCACTTTCTTTTATTTTAGTTTTTTCCTTGTTTGAAGAGGTGGAAAAGAAATCATCTTTCATCCATCAGGCTGATTCCACAGGAAGCTATTATTTACAAATGTAGAGCCAAACTAGTTTTRGAATGTGAGGTCTGTAATGGATTTCTAGCAAGTTTTACATCAATTTGATARACTATGTCAAGAGCTTTTGAAGTTCACTGAATTTCATAACAGCAGATTTCAGGAAAAACAGGGGTTGCTGTATGTGAAGCATTGAGAAATACCTTTATTATTTTTACAGCTATACCAAATGCTGCTATATTTATGATGGTTTGCTGTTTGTAGAGTTCAGCCAGAATGGCAAGTTGAGGGAAACAAAACAGAGTCACACAGAATCATCACAGTGATTTGATAAGCTCAGTTCTAAAATAATACTAGCATTCAATAGGTAGTGAAACAACTGTTTTGCTCAGCTGAGTGTGTGGAAAACATGAGGCAGTGATTAGAAACATAATGGTTGCTTTGGAAAAGATCTGCTGCAAACAGACTGTAACTTGGTCCTTCAAGAACAGAGCTCACTGAAGTAAAATAATGCTTATCAGCATATGTGAGAGGAATGTCAAGTACATACAAGGCAGTATGCACATAAATCACACACAGGTGTGTAAATCCACATCCCTGAGTGCTGTGCAAGTTTGGGCAAAGAAAGTATGCTAGTTTACAAGGAAGCTGTTTCTATATCAAGACATACCACTGATGCCCAAAAATGCCAAAACAGAATAGACAGGACTAAATAAATTTAAAACGAATTTTACAGTGACAGCTCCACCATTCTGAATATTCTCATCCATTTCTAGCTAGTATTAGTGAAACAAGTAACAAATAGTAATATGAAACAAGAAAGTTTTACTGAACACAAATATCCTTTTATATAAAGAGCTAATGCATTCCTCTGTGCAAGTAAAAAAGCAGTATTATTTTGTTCACACACGTTTTTCTTCACTGAGAGAACGTGCCACATCTTTGAATCATATTTGCTTCATCTGTCTAGCATGAAAAAATACATTCCTCTAAGGAACACTTATAGTCAGCCTGGCTCTGATAAAGAGAGTTTTAAATGTTCAATTTTCATTTCATATGCCTAAAATACTTTGCAATAACAGAAGACTAGAACACAGAAAGTCAGCGCCAATCCAAAGCTTCCTCTAGAGCATCCAGTAGCAGCAGAGCAGAAGGGAAGGTGTGGAGACAACACAGACCATGTAGTCCAGTGGCACAAAGTAGACAGATTTCTTGCACTCTGAATTCACAGAGAATTCAGCCAGAGAATCTCCCTGATGCAGGTGAATTCAAAACAAGGAAACAACTATACCTWATATGCAGGAAATTCAACTCCAACATTTGCAGAAGCGTCACTATATTGCAATTTAAGATGTACTAGGATACTATAGAGAAACTGATTCCCTACAGCACTATTTTTGTTCTCTTCCCCTTCAGCCTCTTGCCTTTACTTTCTCTATCCGCATCCAAAAACATGTACCCATGAGACAATCCAGACTGCTTTACAATTTCACATAAATGGTACAACATACACATAATCTCTAAAATGTATTTTGTGCACTGTATCCTCATAATTATTTTAGTATTTACTCTGCTTCACAAAATGTCTACATGCAGTGTTAATCTAACAGAGATTAACTTTATCTGATTAGTCATACCTGAATCATATCAATGCTCCTAAATACTACTATCCCATTATTTCCTTTCACAAATATACACCTCTTACCTGTACACGAATAATCATCAATGCGTATATATCCTGTTTTGCAGATGCACATAAAGGATCCTGGAGTATTTACACACATGGTATTCTCACGACAGTAGTGTCGTCCTTCGGCACACTCATCAATATCTGTGAATAAGGCAAAGACGAAGACAAGTCAAATTCAGTTGTGTTCTTCAGTATCTCTCAATACTTTGTACTACTCACTTCCATCAGCATTAAGTTAAACTAAGAAATTACCTGAACCACCAAGCATTTTGGAAAGTCTTTTGGTGCTTTCCTTAAAACGACTGTTTGAAGTGTTCAAACAACAGGAGCAGCACAACCTTTTTGTGAACAGCTGTTAGTGGAGTTACAAAGAAGATTACATTGGCTTAGATCTTCCCTAAGCCCTTTTGAAGCGCCTATGCTATTATTYCTATGATTTAAGTAAGACCAGCATGCAAGTCTGGGCTGAAACAGCAGACCAACTGCCTCAGCACTGCAATGTCATCAATGTCATCACTCAGTACATCTGTATAGTCGTTGCAGTCATTAATACATAGGGATAAACCCACTACTATATGCATACCATATGCCTTTGATCTAACATGTATTGCTATTTGGGAAGGAACTGTAATGAACATGGTAAGTTCCGAAAAAACACTGGACCTTATTAGAACTTTCGCTTATAACTATAAAGTAACCAACTGGTATTTATTACATATATATGTAGATAGCCATATCAGAAAGGAACATGAAAGAATTTGATTTATATAAAGATCTGTTCTGATAGAAAAAAAATGCAACTCGATAAAATATTTTTGGGGATGGAACACTTGCTGTTCTATTAGAGTCACASAGCAAACTCTAGATTGGAGGCATGGATTTCAAAACCTGTCTAGTTTCAATACTCACTTTGGTTTAAAATTAGGCCTACCTCTTGTAGCAGCTTATATTTAAATGAAARGATAGAGAAAGCACCACAAATAACATTGCACACTACTATAAGAAAAACTATATTAATTTGAAAGTGATTAGTAGCATGCTGTTCCTCTAATCCTAATGATAAAGCCAGTATCACCAAAATGTTCATTACAGCTAGTTGTATTATCACGCAATGCATCACTAAGTTTTTTTACAGAAGCAGGTTAAAAATCAAAAGGGTGGATTGCTGGGTTTGTTTTTTTCCTGCTTAATCATATCACATCAATTTTAATTTGCTACCTGTTTTCAATGATGCTTACAGCTTTCGGAGTTGAAAAGAAAACCTCCAGAACAAAGTGTTGTGTTCCAGAGTTTCCTAATAGTTCAAAACAATAGCTTGGAATTATAAACTCACATCAGGACTGATTTCTTAATGCTGTGATGCTAAATGTCAATAATGTTAACTGCTACACTCTACTCCCATTTATGCCAAAGCTCATCTYCCAATTCCTCCTCTTCTTCCTAGCTGTATTAAAGCAACAACTACTTTCCAACTGCACTCGTTGCCTGCTTTCCCCTTTAACCCCACAAAAATTTGCCTTATCAGCATGAAACCATGCAGCACATTGAACATTTGTGATTCCATTCTCATTTTTCAGTTTTRACAAAACCCTTCTACTTTCTAGCCCAGTTTATCTGACCCTAATTTGTCCAGTTCGGCACAGTGCACTGTTCCATGGATTCTGCTGAAGAATCCGGGGGCACGTTCTTTATTTTAGAAGATACAAAGGTGTTGACTGTGAGTACTCAGTGCTGGGGGCCCAGCCTGTATTACACAAACCTACAGGTTCATGACCAACACACYTGAGCTGTTTTCCTTCCCTTCCTTTTTCTATAGGCTCTACAGGCATGGGGGAAAAAAATTTGTACCAATATGACAGTGCTGGTTTAGAAAAGYGGTGGGAGTTTTCAAGTACATACATACACAATCATCAAACACTTATTTACAATAAGCATTCTAAGGAAGTACATTTTCTGAAAACCATCTAAGAAAGGCAGAAAAGAAAAGCTATCCCAACAGGCTGACAGAGGCAGTTGTTTTGTATGGAAAGYTGAAAATAGCRTAAACCTCCTGAAGTACCAAACTTYTGCAGAAACAAATGTACAGGTCAAGAAAACAGTCAGTACTTACAAGGTGTACCACAGTTGCTACCACAAATGATGCAACTTGTGTCTTTCACAATTCCAGCTCACAACTCCATGTTAAATCAATGGTGTAAATTTATATTTAATAATATTGGCCTTTAAATAATTACTGGTCTTATATTCTTGAGGTCAGACTGCCTGTGAGCAGGCYTTGGCACCTCCAGACAATTCTAGTTAAAGATCCAAAGCCTCAAAAATATTAAATAGAAATTTCTTAAAATTATACTAATGATTGTTTTGGCAAGTAAAAAGCCACAGGAGACCTAAAAGTCTAATGTTTGTTAAAATTTTACAAAGAAATGTTTAAAGCCAAAGCTACTTTTGTTCTAACCTCCTCATATGGAACTGTTCTAAATAAATCCTTCCTTTTGTTAACATACCACATTTTGAGGTTTTGTAAAACTATTTTATTTAAAATTACTTTTACTTCAAAACTGTGCTTGTTCAATTACCACAAAAAATGAACAGGTTAACTTTGCATTGAAATGTTTCATTTGAACACTAATTTGCAAAGATTTGTCTGCATTTCTAAATTTTCACTAGATTACAAAACTCTTTTTTCCACMCAGCTCTCTAAAATGGCTGTAAGAAGCAAAAAGGAAATCATTATTATTGCTACTGTTATTGTATTTTATTATACAATATGTTACAACCTATATGTCATTATACTCTAATCAGGTGTCAAAACAGCATTGTCCTAAACTATGGACATGTGTTAAATAGGAAGCTGCTTTTTAAAAGAATTTTCAACCTTTGCATGAAATGACACATTGCTGCAAGACACAAAAGAGTGAAGATAGAAAGGGTAAACAGTCAAATGCCAACTTGCAGTTGCAAAACTAGATGCAGTGAGTGACCACACTAAAAACCCAGTGATTCTGCTCTCCTTTAGTACCTCATATGCAAGCTACATATACATTAGGTTTAGGCATTACAAATCAAGGAGGACTGAAGTGGGACATTTGTTCTCTTTAAAAGTCATCAGAACAAAAGTCTTTTTATCCTGCCTATTGGTTGAAACACTGGCTTGGCCTTTTCTTCACCTTTAGACACAAATGCGCTCAATACAATAGAAAACCTGAYGCGTTTCAAAATCTAAGCAAGCCTACAACATTTATCTTAATTTTACCCTGCCAAAAAGCCTTGCTGACAAATTAATGTACATTAATGTCTTACTGTTTAGCCAATAAGATCCTGCAGTCAGTCAGTTCAATAGGGCGAATGCATCACTCCAGTGGTTTTGCACATTCAACAATAAAAACTTGTCTGCTTTAAGTCTGTGATGTGATACTGAGCCACCAGCTGTGATGTACTGGCACAATGTAGTCATGGAGATCAACCTGCTCTGTTCCCACTGGAACAGACGTGAGAGGAATTTTTGGAAAATTGGTTGGTACAGAAGTATTTGGTATTGGTTTATTTATACTTGCGAAAACAACAAAAGCCTGCCTTCACCCTCCCAAACACCTTAACAAAATTTATACAAAATACATAATCCGAGTTTTCTTTCTTCTATACTCCTATCTGATTCCCCAGAGTGAAATTCCCATTTATGTTTTATAAYCCCATTAATAAGAAGAGAATTTGACCTGCAATCTCTAAGTCATTACTGACCCAAGGATTGTAACACAGATGTCAACAAACAAAGCCTCTCCTTGGGCCTCACTATCCATCACTGCCTGTAGCCAGCACCAAAGCCCGCCAGAACAAATGAGTCTGGTACTACCTCAGTGAATCTGGGCTGTAGAGTAAAGGGAAGGCTGCTTCTAGAATAATGCCCTGCCTCCAGCCTCTTCCTCTGAAAYTCAACAGTGTCTAGCATAAGTGATCTCATTGCTTGCACCCAGAGAGGCCTATGATGGGTAGGGAGATGCTTTTGCAGGATTTTTAGCAACAAATAGCTTCAGTTCCCCCTTGAGGAGGGGGGGAATGAAGCAYTGAAAGCTGTATTYTTTAAAWTTTCTTTGGGAAGCATGTCAAAAAGTGCCTTGAACCCAATAGCACAATAAATTARAYTTACAATTWAAAAAAATCTTTTTTRTGTTAATGAACTGTTCTGCCTTGACAACTCATGAGCATAAAGCTCCAGGTTTGCCAGCCCTCCCATCAGCACACCTCTGTCCCAACCTGAAGGCTCTGTCGCTCAGGGGAGGGAGGCCAATTTCTCACCATTCCTATGCTGTCTTGGGCCTCTCTGCTGAGATTCCCAAAGATGGATGCCAATAACAACATTCAACATATAAAGATCCTTCAGATCCTAATTTTTATCACTACTGACCTGATTCATATGGAAAAGGATAAGCTGGGAAAAGCTGACACTTTCTCATTCAGATCCTGACCCAGACAAAAGGCCTCATAAAATCAGCAGATGCTACTCACCCGCTAAGGGACTACAAACGTGGAGAATGAACAGTGACCAATCATAACAGMCACTACCAGGGAAAAGGGGAAATGTGGCTTTTAAAATAGTATGAGTCTTTTTAAGGAGATACAGGCAGAAGTATTATTTTAAATTTGTTTGTATCTGTCTTATGACTGGACTACCTCTCAGCTCTTAAACTGATGCCCATCACTTGCCCATGACCTGGTACAAGATGTAGCCATCCATTTGTGATGCACCACAGAGAGCAAGCAGTACGCCACTCTGCGGCTCTACAACATCTCTTGTTTGTCTTTAAAGAAAGCCTCACRATCACGCAGTTTTTGCTTCAGATTGCTTTTTTTCCCTATGCTATCAGCCTTACTTCTTTCCACAAACCACTGTTTTGCCTTTTCTTCTGTAACTATTATTTAAAGCCTAGCCATTCGCTGCAGCTTTAATCTTTATTCTAGCTCCTGCACCCTGGACAAGATCTCATAGAGGGAAAAAAAAAAAAAAAGTGTCTTTTTTCTTTCTCTTTGTCTTCCCTTCACCTATAACAGTCTTCTTCCCACCTATCTCTGACATCAAGCTTTCTCTGCTGTTTCCCATCCTCACTCACTTTCTACTTGACTGACTTCACTCCTGTTTCCAGATCTCGCTCACCATGTTCCTCTCCCAGTCTTCAACCCTTCCCCTCCCTAGTTCCTTCTCCTTAAAAAAATAAAGGATAGACTCTTCTTCCATAACTTTGAAGCAAGCTCTCATCAGCTCACTCACCTGTGAAAACAGTTTTTTTTTCTTTTCACCAAACACACTGACTCAACCTCAAACTCTTCCAATTCCCTCAAGTGTCTAGAGCTTTAAAACTCCTCAAATCATTGCTCCAATGAGAATGCTACTAGTGCTCACTCCCCCCAACCATAACTCAGAGCTCCTGTTCACACTCCGTTCACTTTCAGCTACAACTTTGTCTCCATATCTTGCGTGCTCACAAAAGTGTGTCTCTGTGTCTCCGGTGCATGCCCTTCTTCTCACCGTACAACACAAAGTCCTGTCTGGAAGGACAAAATACCTGAGGGCTCTGGCACAGCCCTTCCTGCTTCCTCTTCCACTACTCCTAGGCTCTTCATCATCAGACAAACCTTTGGTTTAATTACCCTTTTATTCCAGTGAGTCACAAATTCATCACTATACTCCTGTTTTGCTTTGCTTTGCCAAATCCAGTACAGCTATTTTTCCATCTGACATATTGCACAGCAGATAATAACATCAACTTAAATCAAAACTATATATTTTACTCACAATTTCCCACATTATTTATCCCAGTTGATTGCACCATCATTGCCATTGCTCACACCCACTGTAGATAATCTTTGATTCTTTCTTCTCCTTCTATATGTAGCCCTAGGCTCAATTAATTTGGTGTTACCAACAGCCAGTATTAGGCCTAGCTGTAACAGCAAAGTTACCCAATGGTCATATGTTATCTATCTCTCTGCTTGTTTTAATTGTATTATTATGTAACTTACTACAGCCTCTTTTTTTTTGCTTGTCTTTGTGCAGTTGTGCAATTCTTCTCCCCTAAAAGAAAACATACCACATGTGAAGAAGGACTAAAATCTACTTAATCATAATGTAACTAACCTTGTGGATCAACAGATGAAGATAGARGATAATCTACTACAAGAACGTACCCTTATGTATTAGGTTAAAACCAAAAAATAAYCTTAAGTTATTAACCTTAAGACCACGGAGAATAAAGCCTTCCACCATCAGTATCATACTGCTCCAGCAAAGAACCTGGGACACAACTCACTGCAACAACACAGAGGAAGGGTGAGAACTTAACACCAGGGGAAGGGGCAGTTACTTCTGTCTATTGATTTTACGGAAACATTAATGGTCCCTAAGAGGAACTGAGAGAGTTGGATTATAAGCATCAGCACTGACGTAAATGGACTAATAACAGGTTGTTACAGCTTCACTAGATGGATAAAGCATTAGATTTAAAATAAACTCTAATTATTGGATCCTCATATAAGGTATATTCCCTTTTTTGCCCATAATGAAACTGCACACAACACACACACATATCTTGGTGCTTTTCCCTTCAGAGATTATTACATTTCTGACTTTTGCTTAAGTTCATGTTTTCTCTGTCCCCATCATGCAGAACGAGAATGGACTATTAGAACAGAAAATACTACTAAAATAAAGGCAAAGTCACTCAAGTTCTACATTCCTTGACACAAGCTCTATCTAGCTGATAAAGRGCACAATTCAACATTATAGGATTTCAGAAATCTAATCTTTAACAGTGATTAAAAGTTGGCTTGTTTTTATTTCAACCGGACCCAATTTTTCGAAAGGATGCGTAGACAGGCTGTTGAGATAAAACTGTCTTTGTTAAAGTATGCAAGTAGGAGATATAGTTCAACATTTACCAGTGCAAGTGAGACACTTGAAAGAAACTGAAATCTTCATCATTGTCTTATCAAAACATTACCGGACCCCATAGAAATTACACAGTTAAAAAAAAAAAAAAACACAAGAAATCTTTGAAAACATGTCTGCCATCATGTAATGTTTTACTTGGCAAACGGCACCTTCTTACTATTTAATATCTTATAATTAATTCATATGGCAGTGTATACACGATAAAACAAGTAATTATATATAGTTATCTGTCAGACATGAAAACATCCCGAGGGGCTTTCCTTATGCACCAGTCTGATGTAGATGCACACAAAGAATATAAAGGATGCTGTATACGGTTAATTAGTGAATTTCAAAATTGAGAATAATTTTTTGCAACTGCAGTTCATGATCTTCCCCCCTCCCCCAGCACTGCATTGGGTGTTTAAGCTTAAATTACAAAACAATTTTTTTTTTCACTATGACAACTCTTCTTAGCATTTTTCAATTACGATTTTCAAAAACTTAGAAACACTTGCAACTGTTCTGTTAATGTTCTTGCTTTTTTCTTTTTAAAAAGGAGAATAAGATCAAGGAGAGACTATTTTTATACTGAAACTATAAATATATATCAGATTCTTCTCGAGAAGAATAAATTAATAAAGAAGAATAAATGGCAATATCGCAACCCATGTAGCCTCTCTTGAGAGGCTGTCACACTAGTTTCAGTATCATAACAGATATAATCACTGAGGTTACTATTCCTTTGCATACTTTATAAAAGGATCTTTATTTTAACTTCAATTTGGTTTAACATCTAGCACTTGTGTGATCACTGTAGCTCTTGGGGACTGAACCACTATATACCATAAGACATGCACTGCACATTTGGATAGAGGTTTTAAATGTTATCTAAGGAAACCAAACACCCAGCTCTGGGTAATTTTCAGTAGAATGAGAGCATCTGATTTACACAGTAGTCACCTCCCAGCTACTAATAAAAAATGGAATTAAAGGTAAACAAGAACAAAATTAAGGTGCTTTTTTCTTTTCCTCGAAGATTTAGGTGATTTCTATGAAAAACTTCACCTTAATTTCTCATTTAAAAAACAAAATGCAGCATATGCTCTTATTGCTGGGGGAAAACAATTGTCCTCTGTTAAAAAAAAAAATTCTTACAAGGTACTGGGAGCACATTAGAGTTTAAAAGAGTTTGAGAGGCTCCCTTTATACAATTAGATTCAAATTTTTTTCATCCTAAAAGCATAGACATGATAGATTCAGTCTGAAAATCCTTCCTGTAGAAATAATCAAAAMCAAATAACACTGAATCACATCCTGCAATACGTATATGTACAAGCTATTCCACACTTACAGACACTGGGTCTACCTGTACCCCAGAAGCACAGCATTCAGGAACACAACATATGTACTGCTGTCAGGGATGCTCCTTCTACGCTGGAAGTACGAAAATGCTTCATTATATTCCTAATAGCCATGATAAATGAGGACTTGGCCCACCCTCTAATCCACACTGGCACATTAAGACTGGTCCAATAATTCTTCATATGTAGATTTCTCAGTGACATAATGATGGAAATAAGCTGACAATTACTGCCTTTTTCAGAAAAAAATAAACATAATTTTTATGTTTAATTACTTGAATAGAGATTTTGAAATAACATTCTGCCCTCCTGGAATGAAAGCTTTTCTTTCTACTTCATTAATTTTTCAACCCAAACTGACAAAGTAATCATTCAAAAACTGGCAGCTGATAGAGATGGCAATCTTAATTTTGTAGTTACATGTGATACTACTGCCACATCCCACYCACAAAGTAGAATTTATGTAAGAAGAGAAGTTCAACTAATCTTCCCAGCTGTAAAATACTGACTATACTGTAGAGTTCCCATGCAGAGAGGACAGCACATACCCTCACGATCGCGAGGCTAGCAAGAAGCCCAGTATTCTTTAATATAGACTTGCAGGAYTTAAGGTAATATTCTTAAATATTCTCAGTTTTATCTCCATTTCAAATATCTTTTATTTATTTATGCTCTTCTTAATACTACATTTCTCTAAAGAGAAAAAAATGTTGTTGATTAGTGCACTTGGCCAATATAATGCAGAACGTATCCTACTCATTATTTCTTTTTATGCTCTGTAAGATTACTTCTTTTTATTACAGTCWGTAGAAACCAGATTCATTCTGAAAATTCTCTTCTGTTTTGTAATCTGGATAGCCAATAGTTAAAAACAGTGAGAAGCAGCAAGATTATCAACAGATTCTATGTACTAGGTARATGATGAAATGCAGTGCTTGCCTACTGGTATCTTTACCCAAATACATGGATAAACACAACCCCCATTAGTTAATCTTTCCAGCCAGAATGAGAACACAAGCACTGAACTGAGGRAATCTTGATGAAGCCCAGCAAAGTKATACTTCTTTTCTATTTTGGATATTTATTTTTGAAAGAGAAAAAACATACCCTAAAACTTCCTATTTCCCTCCATTGATAATTGAAATCAAGACAGCTAGCTCAAATGCAGATCTTTAAACTGAACACCATCTCACCTCAATCTTCGCTCAGAGAAGCTGATGCAGTTCTGAAATGTAGACAAAGTCACTCAGTCTGTGGTCTCATTTCAGCTGCCAAGTTTGAAACTAGGACAACCATGGTAACAGAAGAGTAACAAGAGGAGTTACTGAGGAAAGGGAGTAAATTAGAAGGAAGAATGGTGTATGGCTTCACTGAAGTGTATTTAATAATATTAAATACTCCCAAATATTGTTAGCACAAGTTAGCTAGGTTGCATACTGTGCAACTACCACAACAACAAAACTATTAAATATCAGAAAATAAACGTTATGGTGCACACAACCAGAATGTCAATTTGTCAATTGCAGATGTAAAAGGGCCTATGCATCAGGCAGAATTCTCTTGATAAATAATCCAATAACTTGTTTTCTCTGATCACACTCATTCCTAGTGCTTACAAAAGATTACTGCATTCTCCTGTCTTACTTGAACCTACCCTTTTCCCTGTGTTATCAGTGATCATTGGCAATGCTCTGAAGCGAAACCAGATTTTGCACACAGTGAGTTGAGCRCTCTTATTAAATTAGAAACTCTGGTTTCAAGCACTCCCTCCAAGCCCAGACTCTGAAGAATACAAGTAACATCTCCTCTCCCTACACACATCTGAGAAYAGCCGAAGGCACACACCTCAGTGCACAAAAATGGCTTGGGTTCAAGGATCTGAGAAGTACACCTAAGCTTATCACCAGCAGACTATTTGCTATGCACCCTGTTTCAGCAGATGTCTTGCTACCTATCTATATTTCATTCTCCTAAGTGCATCAGTTTATCCTGTCGTAGCTAAGAGTCCCACATTTATCCTTAAAAACATAAACATAACTCCAYGACCATAAAGTGGGCACTGAACACTATTTCAAATAACTCCCTGGGGCCAGGGTCAGTTTGAAAGGACTGTAGGTATCGATCTGGGCCACATAGATTACACATCATCATCAGATCTGRGTTTGTAAAATGCTGATGTTAGGTAGGCTATATACCAAGGATGCTATATTCAAAGCACCTCTATCCAGACAGTACAGCATATTCCACACTCAACCTGTCTATAAGGCACCTCAAACCATGCAACAACCTGAGGCAGAAAACGGATTTCATAGTACTTAGAATTCTTTTAAGTGGAAATTGTTCTCRATCTTAACTGTAGCACAGCACTGTTGTAACTGCATATAAATG
This sequence comes from Rhea americana, assembly GCF_003343005.1. Classification (NCBI taxonomy): domain Eukaryota; kingdom Metazoa; phylum Chordata; class Aves; order Rheiformes; family Rheidae; genus Rhea; species Rhea americana. The sequence goes on along the minus strand of NW_028186690.1, from coordinate 17,746 downwards.
AGTAAGTCCCGACTCTTTACAGTATGGCTTTTAACAGTCCTCCAAGGGAAAACCAGACATAATATTAAACACAAATATTAAAAATATCATTATTATAAAACAGAAAGGTATCCACCATAGCAGTATCTAGAGACATCACATAGCTTTGGAAAAGCATCAATTCTTTCTAGCACAGAAGCCAAAGTCTTCATTATTCAAATGAATTTCATGCAGCTCTCCTACATGCAAACTTAAACCAGCTTTGAATATTTTTATTTTTGTTCTTCTRCTTTAAGTAGTTTTTCCAATAGGTGCATTATTATTTCTATCCTTTTAATTTTGGCTGTGCTGAGGCATGAACTTTTAACTGTAAAAAAAAAATAAAGAAAGAAAGAAACCCAACATGGCAGGAACCTAAATTCTGAGACCCAATGTAAAAGTAGGATTTGGTGGTTCTCAGAGTTACACTGAGGGTTTTTGTGGGGAAGGGTGGTAGCAGATGGGTTCTCTTGYTGGCCTTTGTGTCTCACTGGTTTTCATCTTCCACATCCTGCAGCACTTCTTTATTCTGTTCTTCACTAACGTATTTGSTAAAGTTTGGCTCTAACACTGAATCAATAACATCCAATTTTGCAGCTTATCTTAAGTTTGTGAAGTGCAAGCATAAAAACARTTATCATATCCATGGGTCCCAACAACTACAAAATACCTTGTCTGAAAGGCTGTAYGTTAACATTTCTACACTTGGCATTACTAGTAACTAAAGCACAATAATGGTGTTCTGAAGAAAGGATATGTGCTGAGAGGGGGAGACTGGAACCATTTGGGGCTTTCAAGATGAGAGACAGGGCTCTATAAAGGACACAGCATTCTGTTATTACTATTGTGCCCTTTGCTATTACATTGTAAAAGATTGAGTCACCTCCCAGAAACAAAAAAAGACCTGGTCCCCTTGTAAGAAACACTTGGGCTGGGARAAGAGGTAGGGTACTAAAAGTCCATGTCTGAAGAGACACTGGGATTACAGTCGCCATACACTATAGCTACGGTACAGAACTGGCAGCAAAGCTACCTTCGTCCTTGGCTGTGAGAAAGCTGAAGCTGCCAGGGTCACTCTGCAACCACGTAGCTGAGGTCACCACCACTGTTACCTCCCTGCAGTAAATTACTGAGCAGGTTTTGGTTCCCTAGAGAACTAGTACATGCCTTCAGGTTCTCAYGCTTAAGACAGAGCATAAAGCTGACAGGGCCCAGCAAGGCTGATTACATGCTAGGTGGCAATTATCACTTCATCCATAACCACATGAGGGAAGTGAAGGACTTTTTGGTGTGGGTATATGGTTTTGCCAAAAAGCAGTCTTCATCAAGAGCATCCCAAATGAATTGTGAAATGAAATTCACTGTCAAATGAATGAATTGCCAGGAGTTCCCCCAATCTCCTTTGCTCTTGTGTATATGTTGGAGTTTTGGTTTTGTTATTGCTGTTTTTTTCTAAACAAACAGGACTAAAAGAATAAAAAAGAGAAAGTTAGGACAGAATCCAGTATCAAAGTTGGTACYCCTGGCCAGGCAGAGTGTCCGAAATAATGATAGGAAAATATGAAAGAGTAGAATTGCACAGAACTTGAAGAAATGTGAGAAACTTCAACTTTATGTGGTACAGTAGAAAAGCAAAAGGAAGATTATGAAGGTTGGAGAGGAACAATATGAACTCTTGAGAAGGAAAAAAGAGGTGCAAGAAACCTCAGGTTTTTTCTTGGGCTTTGCATAGGGGTTGGGTTTCAATTTTTTGTTGATGGTAGTTTGGGGGGTTCGAGGGTTGGGTGTTTTCTGGTGTGTGCTGGGAGGTGGAACAAACCTTTTCTTTGTGTTTTGTTTTTAAGAAATTCAGGCAGGTATTGAAGATGATGTGATAACAATTCCAGGGTTGGAGATAATGAGGCTATGAACAAAAATTTTAGGAAAAAAACAATGACTGACCACACTGCAAGGATCTACCAGAGTCTCACAAGGGTGGAGGTACTTCTTGCCCACCATTCACTATTTACCTGTCATACATACACACACRCACACATATAAAATATGTACATATGTATGCATATACATAGATACATATATACATATATGTTCAAACACACAAAAATATATAAAGCCATTCTGTAAAGTTAACAAAAATACAGCAAATTCTCTTGTATTGCTTCACATTAATAGTTTTAATTTTATAAAATTATGAAGGCAAGGAACTAAATTCAAAAGTTGATGCTCGTAAAGCATTAGTGCTTCTTGAATGTTACTGATAAATTCATCTTTATATTTGCACTTGGTTGTATMCTTTCTTCCTGCCTCAAGAATTCCTAAAAATACGAATTTCTCTAATAAAGACCTTATTTCATAGGCCCTCTTATAAACCACAAAAATGACAGACCTTTTCCAGCATTTCTTTTACACTAAAAATCTGTAAGGGAATTCTACAAGATTCACAGTTCTTTCTGTAATGAGCTTGGACAATATGATACAGAAGAGGGAGCTAACAAGGAGCAACAGAAGAAAGAAATAGTAGTACTTAGTGTAAACTTTAAGACAAAGACACATATCTGGAGATACGCCAGATACTTTTAATGTTAATTAGTTTTATATGTTTCTATAAAAAGAGAATAAAGCTAAAAGACACTGGGAAATACATATTATTATTACTGAACACTGCATTATAAAAAAAACAGTGTATGTGTATACACAACTAAAAATCTATTGGAAAATTCATAGCTGTTGAAATTGCTACACACCCCAGAAATAATACAGATTGGTTCCAGGCCTCATGTGACAGGACACAACCTCTTGAGCTTTGCTCACATGGCTGTATCTTCCTAGCGGAACCTACTCTCACTGACTTCAGTGCTAGTAAGTGTTTCTGAATCAGGCCATAAATCATACACATTAAGAGAGAATTCTCTGCATCCGGATACAGCAATCACAATAATTTTTTTAAAGGAAATATTATGTTCCAACCTATTATTCACTTTTGCAAGTTTTTTGAAAGTACTTAAGCAGATTAATAACTACCACAAAGAAACAATRTCATATACCCATACAGAAGCACTCAGGCCAGGAAACCTTCCCAAAAAATCATCATATTGGTTCAGGTACTGCCCAAACTGGCAAATTCATTTACAGTATGGATGCATCCCTCTCACATACGATACTCTACTGAGCCCTCACCTAAAAACATTTCACCACAGGATGATTTTTTGCTTATTACATGCCTGGCGAGTTTCACGCATAGCCACAGGCTCTAATTGGTTTGAGTGATGTGGAGATCACTAAGWGTGTGACTAGTTTGCCTCCTTTGCAGTCAGTAGAGTAATAATAGAGCTGTGGAAAAAACATTCTTAAAGAGCCTGATTTCACTGTAATTCCATTGCTTTAGTGACCCTTTCAAAAGGGAAATGGCTGATTAATTCCCAGAAATTCAGATTCAAGATTAAACCTCTGTTTCATCTCCAAAGACTATGTGATAAAGAGTGGCTGATGCTGCACCACAGATTAAGCTGTACAGCAAGTCCTAGTGTCACATGTCCACTTGGCTATGATGAGGGGCAAGGGATTTGTTCTTGCATGGTTTTCAGTTCTACTCTCGACTACAGGCTTCCACCAAAAAGCTTACAATAAACATTAAATGGAGATGTGTGTGAAGATTAATTAATTGTAGACTCCATTCCTGAAAACAATCATGAATTCTCACATGTAAACTTACACATAAGCATTCCCATTGAAGTTAATGTAACTACCCATTCAAGGGAGCTGCAGGCATCAATTTCTGCTGAGTTTAGCCAAAGGAACTGTCTTGAAAGGCCTTGATTCATACCATATAATTGTACCTCACCAGAGAACAATTCTGTTATTAGATGGGACTACAGAGTACCTTAGACTCTACTCACAGATGCTTAGCTTTCAATTTAGCAGGCTAAATCTGAACTGAACTGCTTATTGGTAAAAGGCCATGCTGCTGCCAACACTTAAGCTTTACTGTAAGAACAGCTCAATAGCATAGTAGTTGTACCATKTGTTTGCAGAATATCATGAAAAGAAAGGCAAGATTTTCCTATGGGAGTGTACTTCTAATTCAAGAACTCAGCCATATTAACTAGTAACTTCAACACTGATCACATTAAAAAAAAATTAATTGGAGAGAGAATTATTTTAACTGATTACTATGCTGTAAATTTAATTCATTGCAGTCAATGGACCCATCACTTTGAGAACTYACAAATTAATACATTCTTCCTACAGTAATTTATACAGTGGGACTAACCACCTTTACAAGGTATTACCTTCACAGTAAGCATTGTCCTCTCGAAGGGCTCTGAAACCATCTCGGCAGCTACAGACAGCTCTGTCATCTAGGTTTTGGCAGACAGAATGCTCCATACAGTTATGTCCTTCAGTACAAAAGTCGTGACCTGTACAGAAACAAATATGATTGAGGGTTAAAAAGAATCTAAGGATTATAAAATGTCCCTGTCAAAGACAGTCYTATCTTTTTTCAGTTAGGTCAAAGAATACCTTTCCATTGTGCATGAGATATAGAAAAATAAATTGTAGCAAGCATGCAGCAGATGAAAGGAGTAGTAAAGGGCACAAGAACAGACCATCACGAGGTCTTCAATTCAWTTTCAGGTTATGCCATTGAACTGATGGCAGCTGGAAAGGTGGCTTGCTTAAATCCCCTTACTGTCTCCTTGTCATTGATGAGTACTTTTACAGAGCATTCTTAATTATACATTTTTCTTCAGTTTCTTTTTTATGGTTGGACTTTTTATAAAAAAAGAGCTCAATAGCTTAGATACTCAGTAGCACATTTACTAATGGATTACCTTCTTTTTCCTAGCACTTTCTGTTCCCAAGGGTATTTGTAAAATCCTTCCACATTTCACTGAAAGTCTTTGGTTAACATTGGCTTCTTTTGCTTTTTGCTTCTCCTCATCCTTTTCCTTTAAGCACCACAGATCAAATACTCTTCCCTAATTGCTTCCTCCTTTCCATTCCAGAAAAATTTATTTTTAAAACTTCACCTTTTAGTCATCCTTCTTTTTCTTGCATTCATCTCTTTTTCCTCCCCCTGCCCAAGTGGAACTGTTTTTCATTGCACCTTACTTACAAGTTTTTGAGATTCTGAATTCCTTTTCTAGGCTAGAAGATTTAAATTGAGTTTCTCAACATATTAGATTTTTTTTAATTCCTTAGTTCAAAATTTCTCAAGAAATCTAATGCTGCTATATTGCTGAACACCTCCAAATCTTCCTTCATTATGATGAATTCAAGCTGGTTACAGTAACTAACTTGAAACTTCAAAAACTTTTACATCTTTCTGAAGATGTGTGAAGCTAGTCTCCTCCACTGTTTTCTCAATGATTTTATTTAAAGTTTTTTTCTTTAACTGAAACATAAGAATAGGTTAAGCAACAGTCTTTCATTGTTTCTTTCCAGTAACTACTTGGATGTCTAAAATGTCTCATAGGGGAACTGAAGAATGTGGGCCAGGTTCAGGGGATTGGGCTTGGTGCAACAGCAGCGACTCCAGAATCCAAGCTGGAATTAGACTGTAACACAGGTCCCTTATAAAACAACAACCAATGAATATTTGCTGACTGTAAAAATTGCTTTATTTTTCATCACACTGCCTGTTTTCTGCTTCATATTTTGCTGTGAAAGAGCTTTCACCTGTCACTTTTCAGAAGCTCAGTTATATGCACATTTTGATCAGAAAAATAGTAGTGTTTGCTTGGAACTGAAATCAGAAGGTTGTTTTGCACTTGAGCAGTTCATGAACAGTGTGAAAAAACAAGAACCAAGCAAACCAGGACAAGAGAAACAGAAGAACCAGTAAATGCAAGATGTACAGAGCTTAGAATCAGTGATATGGTCACAGTACAAATGTCAGACCTACTGTGACAGAGGCAGATGTTTTTCAATTCTCTCTTTTCTGCTAGTCTTTCTCCCTGTCTCTCCCCCATATCCTAGGGATATGTTTCGATAACGTTACTTGAATATTGGAATTTGCCATAACTAGCACAATGCTGCTATCTGACACAGGACATAAAGAACCTAAAAGCGCTACACTTTCAATAATGCTAAAGGCACTTCAAAAACCATTGACTACAGCAGAATTCACTGATATGGCACAGAACGTGTTTTAAGAGCAATCTCTGGCCCTATCTATGGCAATATCTGCTCTTTGCCCTTTTCTTGTCTCTCTCTGAAGCCTGAGTTAATGGCAAAGCAAGCATCTTATTTCTGAATTTCCTGGCCCAGATTGGCTCATATCACAAGCCCATTGGCTAGTATTGCAGAATTATGAATGTACATATTATCCATGGAGTAGTGCGGGTTTTAAGATTCTTTACAGTTACCTATCAGCACTATTAATCAACAAAATACACACTGCTGAATAATACTGTTCAACAGTTTCTTGTTTAAAGATGAAAACCTATAGTCAAAACTAGCACGGTTCAAGTAGGACTGAAAGTGCTCAGAATGCACTAATCTGGTATACATTAAAACTTTCAAGCTATATTGGGCACCACAAACATAGAACTCATTTCTTTAAGCGACAAAAGAGTTTACAGAAAATTATCACCAAGAAAATCCCTTTTGACTGTGACAGATTTCAAGACCTATCAATTTTTGTTCTTTTCTTCCATTTTGCTCTTATTTCTTTGCTTGATGTCATTAATCTTTGTGCTTCCACTGAGTGGCTCCAAAACCAGTATAGCTGGACTTTTCACTGAAGTATATCTAAAGCCAGCCCAAGAGCCTGACATCTTATTTCATTCCAGGTATCAATTCATCATGATTTAACTACAGAAGAAACAGATGTAGCCTCTTGAAGGTACAATTGCTCATAGCTTTGAAGGTAATGGTATTAGTTTAGATCAGGAGAACAGACTCCAGACACAGAGCATTTCCTTCAAGACACAGAGCATTTCCTTCATTTCCCTTCCTTGCTAAGGATTGTCTGGGTGTAACAGAGATACCTAGTTTACAAAAATATTCCTCAAATCTTCTACCTCTAGATACAAAGTAGAACCACATACAAGAGAACAATATCCATTTACTGTACCCTGTGAACAACTGCACAGCACAAAACATTCTCAGAAAGAGATATCAAAGATGCTGCGGAACACAGACATTTCTCCAACCTCAATTTGTTTGGACATTGTTTAGGAAATGTCGAATAATGTAAATTCTGAGTAACATGTTTGTTGGCATGTGTGTGCTTCATTCTACATTCTCCATTCAATTTGTTTGGATATAGGAATGGAGAAAGAGTATAAAAATCACTAGTTATGTCTCAAACGTCTTTGGATTTCCATCCACTTTTGGGTAGAATGAAACACACACATGTCAACAAACATGTTACACAGAATTTACATTATTCAAYATTTCATAAACAATTTTCAGATGTCATGATGCAGACTTTACATATTCAGCTTTATAAGGTCTACAGTGATTAAAATGTTTAGGAGTACCCTACTTCAAATGTTGAAAAAAAACTCTGTATGATCTGTAAGAACAGAAAATTACACTGAGCTTGTATGTATCCTGCTATTATCTTACCTTTACAAATTTTGCAGCAGCTGTGAGATAAGGGGATCTGTTGCGATTCTGGGCAGTTCAAAGTTGGACAGTTGTCTTTTGGAATACGCTGCATTTTGTGATCCTGTCAAATTGAGGTAATTCATTAATATTAGAGGAAGAGAAAAAAGTTGAATGATGCTTTAACTTTATTTGGGTTTTAGCTTTACAATTTACAAACAAGAAGTTGCTTCTGCCAAACTCCAGGTGCCTTTGAAAGCTGTCTGAAAGGAAAACTCAGCACAATAAAATCATCAGGAACTTTCCCATGCTCAAACATTTTACAGCAAGCAAAAATGTGGAAACAGTTCTCACTCTTCCCATACCTTAACTCTCAAGCAACCTGCCTCAAAGTTTTCTCCTAACATAATGCCTGAAGTGGTAACAATTAGTTCTCAAAAACTGAGGCAGAGGTTCCCAGAGTCAAGGGTCCTCATACAAATCAAACAAAAATCAAACTTGCACATCTCTGATCTCAACTGTCATAGTAACATTAAAGCAAATTAGGCACTACTTTGCTGTTAAGAAAAAGAGAGTTTCTCATCTAAGCTTGTATCTGACCCCTGAAAACAGCCACRGGCAAGATCATACCTGAGTATCTTTAGGCACTCAGTGTGGTCATATGTACAGTCACCGCAATATGGCTACAGTGAAATGCTGCCCTTAGCAATCAGGTTACCACAGATGTGTGGCATTTAGGTGCCCTCGGGCTCTAAGGGATGTGTCCTGCAGTGCTCTAGTCATGATATGACAAAGACAGAAATCAAGACCAACATCTCCCATGGTGGCATTTGTCTTAAAATCAGCAATCTTGTCAAAATATGAGCTCACTGAATTCAGGACCCTGTTATTTCCACATAGATGAAAAGTTCCTAAAAAATCACGAATATGACATTGCTTATATAATTATTGCATGTGTAACCCTTAATTTTAAACTATTTTTAAGCATAAAATATAAAAATGAAACATGATAAGCACAATTACTGCTCAGACTTTATTTCAAATGAACTTGAACCAGGACCTAACACAACCCTAACCTGAACACACAGAAAAGCAAACCAGTCACCGCTGCGTGTTTCTACGCCAGAACAGACAATACCCAGCAATCTCTCCAGCCAAAGACAACAAACCCTTCAACAGAAATTACATCAATTAGAGTACTCAAGATTGCATTTAAATATTTTACAAACTAATATGAAAGAGATATTTTCTTTCATTTGTTTTATAATACTTAAGCAGAAAAGTGCATGCCTAAAAGGGATGCAACTGCAGCAGTCAAGAAAAAAGAAAAGCAATGTTTAGGATTATGCATGCCTGAAAGCAAAAAAAGAAAAACTCACTATGCTGCCTTGCTAACATCACCGGTAGCCTTTAAGCTTAAAATCCATACTTGTGCCATTCCCATCAAGTCTCTCTTGAGCAGATCATTAATTACATCCTTTATGAGGACTGTGGTGATGATAACACAGCGCCCACGTATAGCCTCCTAACTGACCCACACAGTTCACAGTATGCAGACTTTCTGCTCTGAAACAGCATCCACAAAGCTGCTCATTAGAAACCATATGTATTTCAGTCCTTGAAAAGCAGAGTTTGAATCAGCCAAAATTGTTGTGTAATATTTCTACCACTACAATCAGGCAGCCCACCAGCAAACAAGCCCGATCAACAGAATACACACCAGCAAAGCCAAAGGCTTGTGCTCGTACAATATCATACTTGCCAGCAGTAAAGAACACAGGGCAACACCGTGTAACTTTTGATGGTTCTTAATTATACATACATACATATATTTTTTTTTCACTAATCACAGAATTCATGTCCCAAATGCCATGTTGAAAATACAAAAATTGTACAACTGAACCAACAGTGTTTCCAAAATTATTTCAGGCCACCTTCTTCCCTCCTTTTGCAAATGGGTTTCAAAGTACCTGCTCATAGAATTAAGCTCAAAAAGATTAAAAACCAACAACAGGAAGACAATGGTCACCAGTTCTACTTTGTAAAATATGTTTGTTCAAAACCATCTAAATAAGGTTTGTAAATCTCCAGAAGAATGGTCCACTTCCCCCCCAGACCAGACAGGAAAGGCACAATATGCTTTACACTATAGAAGGGAAAGATTTCTTAGGAGGCCTGGCCCTGAAGTCCAGGCAAAATGTGCCACAGCTTTCTGGCCTTCACAGTCAGAAAGGATGTTGATCTAGTTACTCTGGGTCTGACAGTCTGGATGTCCTACAGCCTAGGCCCAGGGGAGTCTGTAAGCTGTTGGATGCGGCAGTTACCCTCCTCCAAGGCTGCCCCAGGCACTGAACACGCTGGGGATTTTCTCCCCACCCTCTCTCTGTCCTAGAAACATGCAGTTGTCCGGCTCCACATCGGGCACACAGCCCCACGGGGAAGCGACGGCCCCTGCCCAACAAGGGGGGGGTGGGAGGCAAGGCCTGCAGCATCACTCTGCAGCATCGCCAGCCAGCGGCTGCGCTGTCTTGTCCTTTGAATCTGCATTTGCGCTCTGAGGAGCCACACGGCTAACGCGGCCGGGTAAGGCTGCTTCAGCACCAGCTGTGCTCTGTTTGCAAATTCAGCAGTGACTCCACCTGATCTCCAGCACCAGAAACATAATCAGACACCTGACATGCCAGCTTTTTTCCCTCATTTTTGTGTATCACTGCCACTAACAATTATTCCAAATTATGCTCCCATTACATTTGCACATCCTTGTAACTGAGCATATGATTTTGAACAACACTGCACAGGTGTTGCAGAACAGAAACATAATGCAGCTTTTGTGTTTTTCATTACTGATGACAGTCACGATATGACAGTCACGATATAGGAGGAGGAAAGAATGCAGGTCAGTTGTCAGGTTGCATAATCAAGGCTTGCAACTACAAAAATAAACTGATTTGCAAAACTTGTTGTGGAACTCAGCAAGACAAAATAATCACAGGACCCTCAAGTCTGCTTTCAGCTGCCACTTCCCAAAGTACACCCCCCCTGCGTTTCAACAGTTTCGTTCAGTGAGACTTCAATATTTCTAACATGCAACAAAAAAAATTTCCAGCCAGTGTTCTTACCTTGCATTCAAACAGAACGCAGTCCCCTGAGTTTGAATACACAGTTTCTCTTTGTCCTTCAAAGTAGGTTCTGCCTTCAAATATGCACACCGCTTCAGGAGAAAATAAAAAAAAATCACAATGATTTTGTCAGAAAGTATTGGTACTGTGTTCATAAAACACACAAAAAGATCAATTCAGCTGCAAGAAGTTTCCAAACTCAGCTGCAGGAGTCCAGATAGCACAAGAAAAAAAAATCAGAGAAGAAATAAAAGATGAAAGAACAACAAAAGCACACGCACAAAATAAAAGGTGAAGGATGGCACAGCAATATGGAGTACTGACAGCTATTGAGAGGACAGAACAGATGTGTCTCAGGTCGTGACTAGGAAGATACGACTGCCGGCCTTGGTAAGGATGAAGCACAGAAGCACGGCTCAGGCTAGAAGAGATTTCGTGGAAGGCAGCCACTCTGAGCAGCCTCTAAACTCAGAGGTGAAGAGAAAAATGGAGATGTGAGCGACAGATTAATAGATAAACAGTTTCTTGATGAGGAATGTTTTATCGTGAAAAGTAATTACTGAACCTGTGTGTTTATTATTTGCTTTTGTTATTTTTTTTTTGTGGTTTCACCACCCCACACAGGTATTCAAGAGTTCTATACGTACATCTTAATTCCAAGTTATTTACTATTATTATTCTATTAGAGCATTTGAATTTTATTGTGCAGGAACTGATCTTTACCAACTTTTTCTTTTTTTTCCCAAAAGAAGTAGGATCAGACATCCAGTGTTCAAACAACAGAATAGCTTATCAAGGCCCAAATGCTACACCACCACCTCACCACATGCCAATCTTATATCCTTACAGTAGCAAGTTTCACAGGAGTGTGCTGAAAAGCTCATACTAGATTACTCACTAAAGTTCCTGTCTGAGATTTAAGGGTTACACAAAATACCTTCACAACAAACTGTTTTCCTTTTTCTAAAAGGGTCTATTACTGCAATTACATTATGAGAAATACAATGGCTAAGTAGTGTAAATGCTAAGTGTGGAAAATCTGACATCTCTGTTGCTTAGGTCATAGTCGAGGTTCATCAAGGAAGGATAATCATGAAATAACAGGAGTAGGTTACCATCTTAAAGTACTAGATTACGTGTTTTAGATCTAATTTGTTAATCATTGCTTTTGAGATATAAATCAATTGCACTACAATTCATTCCCAGACAATTTTATCTATTCTATTAAAACAAACTAAAATTTGTAGACATTTGAAAATATCTAAAAGTTTTTAAAGAGTTGCAGCTCTTTGATTTTTCCACTTTTCTAATACCTTGTCAACTTGTGGAAAAACAGCTCATGGAATAGACATTGAAAAAGAAATGAAGGGCATAGTAACAAAATTCTATCTTGTATAATGTAAGCCTGCACAACACCTTCAAAGCATAATACAACAGTGAGCCAGAATCCCCCAAATCTCATGAATGGCACAGTTTGCAGTCAGATTTAATAAAAGTAATATGGAAATTAAAGAGCCACAGAAGAGAGTCCAGGAGAGAGTAGTCCTAAGTCTAACTGAAGAAGAAAGACAGTATAACATCCACAAAGACAGGTCATAAAGAGTAGAAAAACCTCAGTCCAGTGCCTCCTTCCTCTCCCAGAAAAAGGAAGGACATCCCTCAAACTGTAGCAGAAGGAAGTCTGTGAAAAAGTCTACATAAACCTTCACCAGAGAGTAGCAAACCCTGAGGCCAGAAAGGACGAGGCAATTATCCGAGTATGCAGGGATGGAACTAGGAAAGCCAAGGCCCATTTGCAGTTTAATCAGACAACAGAGGTCAAGCACAACAAAGGGGGCTTCCTTAAATACATCTACAACAAAAGGAAGACCAGGGAAAATGTGGGCCTGCTACTCTTTGGGACAGCGGCCTAAGGGACAAAGGATACACAGATTCTTTGAATGCCTTCTTTGCTCCCGTCTTTACTGCTAAGACCATCCCTCAGGAGTGCCAGGCCCTGGAGACCGTGGAGAAAGTCTGGAGAAGGGAAGACTTTCCCTTGGTGGAGGAGGATCAGGCTAGGGACCTTTTAGGCAAACTTGACACCCATAGGTCCATGGGCCCCAAGGGGATGCACCCATGAGTGCTGAGGGAGCTGGCAGATGTTATTGCCAGGTCATGCTCAATCATCGTTGAGGATCACAG
>NW_028186690.1:0-4436 GCF_003343005.1 Rhea americana | reverse complement strand
AGTCTAGCTGGAGGCCTGTAGCTAGCAGTGTACGCAGGAGTCAATAGTGGGTGCAATTCTATTTAACACCTTCAGTAATGACCTGGATGATAGAACAGAGTGCACCCCTAAGCAAGTTTCCTGATGACACAAAACTGAGAGGAGTGGCTGATGCATCAGATGGCTGCGCTGCCATGCAGGGGGACCTCAGCAGGCTGGAGAGATGGGCAGAGAGGAACCTCATGAAATTCAACAAAGGAAAATGCAGAGTTTGGACTAGTCCAGGGTGTTTGGACTACATGATCTTCAGAGGTCCCTTCCAATCATTCTGTGATTCTGTGATCATCCAATCACATATATCACAGGCCAGGACACTAAACTGAAATACGCATGTATTAAGCTCTCGGATAAAAATATTCTAAGCTTCATAGAACAACTTAACAGGAAAAAGAAGCTATAGCAATGCCCGAGGACAACACAATGGCAATGGACTGATAATGTAGCACACCTTTACGTGCTTCCAGTAAGCAAACTCTGCCTGTTCACAGGAAAGACAAAAGCCATGAAGGCTGCTGTCATTCTGTCCTGGAATAAAGTCCTCTCTTAGAGCCAAAATACTCTTGGGATGTAGGGATCTAAAACTAAAAAAAATAGCACCCATGCTACCTCAGAACATAGTCCATTGAATCTCACCACCACCAACAAACCTTTGATTCTTCAGAGTAACTTAGAACAAAAAATTATCAAAAAAAACTTGGAGCCTACTGTGAAATCAGGAAGAAAATTATTTCTTGATCCTACCAACAGCCCTCTGAAGCCCTGACATTTGAAATGATCATAACGCAGTGTTGCATTATCATAAGCATATGCCAAAAGCAATTAAGTCAATTCTTTTCCATAGACTCTTGAAAAAAGATGTACAGAGGGACTCTCAAACTCCAGGGCTGTGAGGGATTGCTCTGACCATATAACTCTTGCCATTCTCCTATAACTCTTCATATACTGGACGAAGATCATTTCTCAAAGGTCCAGACACTGTGGGAGAGTATATTGTATTTTGCTATCATTTTGTAATCAAGGTTATAAAACCTCCGAGTATCAGGGTCCTGTCTATACAGTGATCAGACAATCTAAGAGGAAAGCAAAAAAAAGAGAAAAAAAAGAAAAAAAAAACAGGATCTATATCCTAGACACTGTGGAAATTAATATTTTTTCCTGCCTCCTGCCAGTACCTGTCACAGCCAGTACACATCCCACAGCCAGTAGATGGTGATGCTTCATGTCTTTATTTTGTTTCAAAAATAAAGATATTTCAACAACAGGAACATCTGGACTAGAATTTTGAAATTAGAAAAATCTCGCAAAGATTTAATTTCTGCCTAGCTAAATGTTTCCCAAGATTAGTTTTTGATTTGTATAACTCCAGGGAAACATATCATGCTTCATCCTTTGATTCCACAGATTCAAGAAATTACCTGATTGGTTGTTCCAGATTTTATAGTTATTGCCTATGCAGCATTTCATCTACAGCTGAATTACATCAAGCATTTCCTCTTGCCATCAAACTTCCACATCCTCCCCAGTACCTAAAACAAATTCTATTATTCAAAGCACAGTTTTCTGGGATGATGAGACAGGAAGTCTATGAAACCTGTACAGTCAGGGAGTCTGACTAATGTTGATCCATTTGTATACAGAAAATGATCAAATATTACATGATAGGGATCAATACAGTCTTTTAACAATTATTAGAAAGGTATATCTATATCTTCACTGCTAATTTACACAGGTGTTGTGATAATACAAATATTCCTTGTACTATCATTTAACATGCTTTAAGCATACGAATTTTTCGATGTTTATCCAGCAAAAGGAATCTTTCAGGACCCCAGTAGTTGTTGTATTTGCTCAGTGAATTATCAATAGCCTGTCAGATTATCACTTGTCTTTTACAACTCTTTTTTTTTTCTTTCCACTGGCCTCTAAATGACACTTTCCTTCTGCATTTCTTAAACTGTCTGTGCAAAATCCATGATGCAGCTAACACTTCCCTTCTGTTCACCAAGTTTATAGGAGGTCATTTAGTACTTTTTCACTTCTGTGTTTATCACCTTTGCTATCTAGATTGCTTATGCATTCTTCAATTCTATGCATGTTCCCCTGTGAGGTCTAAGCTAATTTTGATACAGGCTTATCACCAAGTTAAAGTTAGGAAGTTTAGAACCCTGATGAACTCCTCAAACCACTCCACTCATGTATTCATAACTGCTCAGTGAATAGCAAAAGTAACTTTAAGTTTTGTAAAATTTGTGAGTAATTATAATGTTCACTTTAAATTCTGTAATTATTCCTATGTGTCTACATCTTTGACTACATATGTTGGTTCACCAAAACAAGACTAAGATATCAAAAAAAAAAAAAGAAAAGAAAAAAAGTCTAGTTCTTTTAATTTTCCAACCTCCTCCTTGGAATCTCCTTTGATTGCATTCTCCACTGTTCTGAATGGAAGCTTAGGAATTATGTAAGTCTCATTAATCCTATTTTGCAAGCTTACATAGCACAAATCCTCTGTGTGGATTTATCCTTGGAAATACATGTAGAGATAATGGTCACCTTTCATGAATTCCTCTCTTTTGCCTGCTATGCCACTATTAGACTTGCTTTCACCTCTCTCTCATTTATCTTTCCAGGGATTCAGGCAGCATTTCTTCTTTGTTCTTTTCCTGAATAGCACAAGCTCCTCTGTTACTGCAGTTTTAAGATTTGAAACTTGTTTCATTTCATGCCATCTCCCTCAACAATTCAAAATTATTCCAGATTTCAAGCTGGAAAATACATTGCTAATTTTTCCAGTCATTCACTGTTGGGAAAACTGCATGCATCTGCTTCAGCTTCTTCAACTAAAAAAAGAAAAAAAAAATCTGTTTGGAAGTTCTTAATGATTAGGAATCAATTATCATTTGTATCGTATTTCTTACTAGCTCGAAATGCTAAATGCTTCTATTACTTTGAAAACACAAAGTGGTTGCTCTAGAGCACTTATAGGATCAGTTAAGACTATGTGCAATATTAGCCATGCTAATGGGTTGCTTAGTCCTGCTGGCAAGGAGTCAATCTAAAAAAAATAAATTCTTCTATATACCTTCACTGTTTCTTTTATTTCCATCACCTATTATAGGGAAATTACATAAAACATCCTGCCCATGTATTCTTGCTAGGTAGTTTCCTGGAGAACTCATCTGAGCCCTATAATGAGGATTCTTCGAGGTATCCTTAAAGGATAAAAAAGCAATCGGAACAAGGAGGAAGCCCATCAAAATGCTAACTGGACTGGAAATTCTGTTGGAGCCAGTTCAGCTGAGGCAAATAGACCTGACAGATGAAGTAAAGCATAGGCTGCATGACAGAGAGTTTTGGAAACAGTTTTTGCAGCTGATCAAAGCTAATGGACATCCCATGGCACTGAGCACAGATGCCTCTAATGAAGCCCATATCCAAGATACCCATATTGGAAGAACAATGGAAAAAAATTTTCTGGGAATCATTCTGGAATGACATGAGATAAGCCATGAAGAAACAGAACTTGTTCACATTTCAATGTGTGTGTACATTCATCTGTAGATTTTGTACTATATACTAACTCTAATATTTAACCACTACAGACTACATGGAATCTCCTTCTCTGGAGATATTCAAGGCCCGCCTGGATGCAACCTTGTCTAACATGCTCTAGGTGACCCTGCTGAGCAGGGAGGTTGGACAAGATGTCTCCAGAGGTCCCTTCCAACCTTCCCGATTCTATGATTCAATGAACCAAGCATTCCATCTACAACAGATGAAACGGGAGACTGCTAAGAGTTTTTTATATTCACAAATAGTCCCCTGCTGAAATAAGGTGATATCACTTTAAACATAAACGGCAAATAAGAAATATGTAAATATTCCCCAGCTGGAAAATTTTTAGACAAGTCAGAGATACATACATTTCTGTGCTCAACTTTCAACACTGTTGTGCCAACAGAGATCCAAGACTCTATTTCACAAGGACTTAATGTTGTAATTCATGGTAGATTAAGAGGATACTAATTTTTCCTTCACATGCATATGATTTTATTAAATATGTGATATGTATGAAATAGAAGAAACACTTTGAAAAGAAGAATCCTACATCCAAAGAGTGGCTTTTCAGTAATATGGAAGATGATTTAGTTACTACTGAAAATATATTTGAAAATATACTTGCATTGGCTACCGTGAGTAATACTCTTCAATTAAGTTGTTTTTTGATTTTTGTTTTTTTTTTTTAATGGATTGAAGACTGGCTGAGTCGCAAAGCTCAGAGGGTTGTGATCAGTGGTACAAAGTCTAGCTGGAGGCCTGTAGCTAGCAGTGTACGCAGGAGTCAATAGTGGGTGCAATTCTATTTAACACCTTCAGTAATGACCTGGATGATAGAA
>NW_028186689.1:157358-158689 GCF_003343005.1 Rhea americana | reverse complement strand
GCGCCGGCGGCCCCTTTTCGGGAAGGGGTGCAGCACTTGGAAGAGGGAAGCCGTTCCATTTAACAGGATGGTTTCTGAGTTAATTAAACRTCTCTAAATATGTTTTAAACAAGCAAACAGCTACGCAGGAAGATAAGCAGGCATTATAGGGTTGCTTAACCTAGATACATGTTTTACATAAAAATAGATGTTTACCATGAGCAGATGCGGATTAAAATGATATTTATTGTGCGCAGATTCGGGTGGGGACAGATGCTGCCCGTGAGCCCCGCGGCGCCCGCCGGGCGAGGGGGCCCGGCCGAGGGCTGCCCACCGCCCTGGGGAGCTGCTCGGGCGCCGGCTCCGGCGTGGGTCTCCTGGAGGGGCCGTGCCGGGGAGGCCGCCGCCGCCGCCGCCRGACGGGCTTCTTTCGGGCAGGGGCTGGCGGTCGGAGCCGCTGCTCACGGCCACCGCACTCGGTTGGAAAGTTTGCAGGAGACGAGGCCGCGGAGCCGTCCCTGCCGCCCCGCGGGCATCGCTCCCCCCCCCACACACACACAGCGCCAGCTG
Source organism: Rhea americana (assembly GCF_003343005.1). NCBI lineage: Eukaryota > Metazoa > Chordata > Aves > Rheiformes > Rheidae > Rhea > Rhea americana. Next base: position 158,140 of record NW_028186689.1, on the reverse strand, counting down.
GCGAGAGAAAGGAAAAGATAAATAAATAAATCAAGCAACCCAGAAGACAGAAAAGCAAGCTGCAGTTTAAACTTGTAATTTTATTTGGCGCATAATAGCTGAGGCCATAATTGTATTTGCGGAGCTGAGCAGAGAGAGGATGTAAATGGCCTAATTCGAATCGATATTAAATCTATGCAATTTACTTGCACCTTTTTATCACAGCGAGTACTGTGGCCCTGCCCGGGCTCTAGCAGGAGGGGGAGACGCCGGGGAGCAGCCCCGGCCGCAGGAGTTTTCCAGGACAGAGCCGGGCGCAAAGGGCCCTTTGCAGACGTAACGCAGCTGCAATGCATGGCTCGCGGCGCGCAAGCCCGCGCTTCGGGCAGGAAGGCTTTTCCAGCAGAGTGCAAAAGTCTCGCGGAGCCGCTCGCCGGGGAGCCGCGTTTGTGCAGCGGCCTGCTGCCTGGCGCCGCTCTTTCCACCAACTTTCCCTGATTTAAATAATGTAAAAACACTTCACTACGCGCCTGACATTTTCACATCAAAACATAATTACGTCTCATTACTCAAATACTAGGAAAAGTTCTTCACCGGTCCTTGCTACATAAATTATTTCTCTTAATTATGTATACATTTATAAATAGCAATATAATTAATATTTAACAGTATTTTTATTGGAGGATTTCGAAGGCGCAGTAGAAGTCTGCACGTCCGAACCGCTACCTGCTCAGGCCGGGGACAGGGGTCTGCTGCTCAGCTTCCTCCCCGCTCCGGCGGGGGTTTGAGCAGCATCCGCCTGC
>NW_028186689.1:92610-148404 GCF_003343005.1 Rhea americana | reverse complement strand
TGCGTTTGCACTGGGGCAAGCCCAAAACAGGGCTGTAAAATGCTGCACGGAGTGCTGAAATCTATTAAAACGGGAATTGTACCCATGAAAATAAGACGTGATAACACACAATTGGGTTAGAAAAGCAAGAGCCTGCCCAGCCCGTGGGAGTGCCGGGAAGTTTGTCCCCTCGGCTACATCCCGGCGTTGCTATGGTGACGGGGCAGCCGGAGCCTTCCCAACTTTTTTGCAGGGAGCCACGGTGGCCGGCAGCGGTGCCGGCTGCGGGAGGCGGCGGGCCCCGGTGCCCTGCCGTGCCGTGCCGTGCCGCACCGCGCCGTGCCGCGGGCCCTCGCGCTCCCGGCGCCGCTCGGCCGCGCTCCCCACGGCGGTGCGAGCTGTGCGAGGGCCCCGCAGCCCGGCGCTCTGCAGCCTCGGTCTGGAAGGAATCCGCGAGAGGAGATTCACCTGCACGTTTCGGAGCCGTCAAATCCGGCGGGTTTGGATCCAGCCRCCTTCAGGAAGACGCGTGGGAGAAACGGGGAATAAACCGCCCGAACTCGAGCGCTGCCGCCGCTTTGCCCCATCGGAGCGAAACRTTAACACCCGAAAGGGGAATTTCTCTGCAGAAGAATATTTCYCGCCGCCCTTCGGAAGAGGGCACGCGCTTCCAGAGCACAAGAGCGGAGCGTCAGCGCCTAATAGCCATCCGCTCGGCGCCGTGCCGGGGAGCGGAGGGGAGGACGCGGCCGCCCGGGCTCCGGCGCGCCCGTCCGCGATGAGCGCGGGCGCCGCGCCGGCTTCTCGCCCGCCTGCCGGGGACGCGGCTGATGACTGCGTCTCAGGTGAGTTACGGCATTTCATTTAGATTTTGACCTTTCGCGGAGAGCGAACGGGACGTTTCCAGCACCAGCTCCTCTGCAGCTTGGCAGCCTGAACGCCTCGCCCTCAAACCGCCGGGGCAGGGCCGGCTCCCGCGCCGCGGCGGCGCCCGGCCCCTGAACCGTCTCCGCGCCCGGTGCAGGGGGCAGAGAGGCCGCTGCGCTTGCTAAAGCCCTGGGAAGCATTTCCATTCCACGTTGCTTCTTCCCTGCGTGTTGCAGCGACGAGATGCGAGCTGCAATCTCAGGGTGAATTAATTATACCATTACTGGAATCCAATTTTCTTCCTGACATGAACGGAAGGGAAAGGGAATAATAAGTTGCGTGTTAAGCGCACAGCGATATGAGTTTATTGTCATTAAGGGGACAACTTCATTAACAAGCAGGAACTAAACGCGAAACGCTCCTCCTCCTCCCCCCGCCCGCCCTCGCCCCAGGGTGCGCGGGAGCCCGCAGCAGACGCTGCTCCCCGTCCTCCCGCCGGCAGCTCGGCGCTGGAGGCGTTTGCGAGCGGTCAGGCTCCCGCTGCGCCTCGAGCTGAGCGCACCGGGACCGCTGCTTTGCAGCCTCGACGCCGCCATCGTAGCGCTTCGCGGGGGACGGCGGCCGCCCCCGAGGCGTCTCGGGGCGCCCGCGATGCAGCCCTCCGTCCGAGGGCTACGCGCCAGGGCCCAACGCGAGCCAGCGCTGCGGAAGCGGGCYGATAAATTAAAATCCTGCCGGGCTCGCACCCAGCAGGACGCGTCTCAGCTATTTCCGTCTGATCCATTAGTGAAAGCGGAGCGATCAGAGAATTAGGTWGCGCTTGATGTTTTTGGAGTACTAATGACCACGAGTTAACAGAAATAAATGAAGTATAAACCAGTAAAGAATGGTGGGAGTTTTTTATTACCTACCAAACAAGATTAAAACATATTGGGACAGCACCATAATTTCTCAGTCCCAGACGTGCCAGCGCGCACATCACTCTCCGGCAATTACCGGGACTCATCCAGAGGCGTCCGTCTCGGCGCGGCGCGAGATGCTCCTGYGGTGGCAGCCGGCCGGCTGGGGAGGGCCGGGCTGGCGGGGCCCGGCGCCCCCCTGCACCAGGCTGCGCCCCCCGGCACGGCACCGAACCGGCCGGCTTTGCACGCACACGTGCACRCAYGCACACCCCGCGAGCGGCAGGGCAGGGGAAGTTCCCAGAAACGCCGCGCCGCGGGAAAACAGCACTACTCCGTCCGAGGCCGGGGGGAAACACGGGGCTGCAGCGCTGCAGCTCCTCCGGCAGCTGCGTAACAGAGATGCAGGTTCCCACCGCGCAGAACTGGCCTCGAGTTACAACAGTTTCAGCCTCCTCCCAGGCCGTGCCAAGGCAGAAGGGCAGGAGCAAGGCTCTGCCTCCGGGGCGCCCGCAGCCCGGGGACGGTTCCCGGGGGCCGGAAAGCCTCCCGGGCGCCGGGCCGCCTCCGGGGCCGCACGTGCCRGCAGCGATCAGGACGCCCGGCGAAAGCCGGCTTAGAAGGGGCAGACGCGTTTCTGCCAACGCTGCCAGTGCTTCTGCCAGCTCAAGCGATTAATCATCTTCATTACTCGAAATGCMGCCGAGAAGCTGAGACTGCCGGAGTTTAAAGCGGACTCTGCACCTGCTCCGCGCACGGCCGCCCCGCGAGCGCTACGCGCTGCGCTGCCAGCGTTTCCCGTTCACCAGCTTTTGCATCGGGGGGAGATGCTGTATTAAACTTGCAATCGAGCGCTCCCCTGCCCGGTTCGTTAAGGCACCGGCCACCCCGAGGGGCACTGCCAGCCTCTGCTTCTGCTCTAAAGGGGAATCTGGCCCAGGGCACCTCCGAAGGAGCAGGAGAAACCGCAGAGGAAACCAGCCCCTTCCGTCCCGGCGGGCTGCCGCAGGGCGCCCGGCACCGCCGGGCTCTCCCGCGAGCGGGAGGCGTCCATCCCCGGTTACSCTTCCCAGGGCGGGAGCCTGAATCACGGCCTTGGGCAGCTTTTAAGGTCTACCCAGTTTCTGTGGCTTCTGACAACCTGCTCTTCGCATTTTCAGCCATTCTTAAGGACTCGCCCGYGCAGCTCTCTCTTCTTATCGGGATTCCCACACACCGGGGCCTCCGTCTAGGGCACCGACTGCTCTTCGACGGCAGAGCGGCCAGCTCTCGGCTACCGTTCCCCAGGAGACTGCTCGCTCCGAAGTCCAGACCGTGCAGGAAAGGCAAAGCCTGCGCTGCTTCTGAAGCAAGAATCAYCCCCGATTAAAACAAAACAGAAGCTGCAGCTTGCCTGCACTCGCCCTCCTCCTCCTCCTCGCCGTGCCCGTTCCCGTTAGGCTTCCTCCCTCCGCAGCAGAGCCCGCGCGCGCTGCGCCGAGCTCTGCCTCTGCCCCCTCGCAGGCGCCCTGCCCCTCCTAGGCACCAGCCGCAGCTCGGTCGCATTTCTGCACTTCCCAGCTTACCAACAGCCGTCCTAAAACGGTGATGCAAGACCTGAATTTGAACGGAACGAACCGTTATGATATCCCTGAACAGTACTTCGAAGGCTGTGCAGCTAGGAACAAAGCACGGAAGCATTACACAGGCACTGGGGTTGTTACCTGACAYGGATGCCTGCTGCTCTCCAAATAATTAAAATGAAGCAGCTGTGCAGAAACCATTCCGCTCTGAAAGACTTCTCAGCAGGGCAAATTAGCCAACGCAGCGCTCCGCGCTGCCATGGCAAGCTTCAAGCCACTGCAGGAGCTACGTGCTTTGCAGTCAGCCCCAGCAGCACGTTGCCGTTTGCTATGGAGACGTACCTCGGGCAACTACGGGCTGTGGCAGGAGAGTTCATCCTGCAGGTCCCTTCCCCGCCACTCCAGCGCCCGCGGCGCGTCTGAGGCCCTGTCACTCCGGGCCCTGAGCATCGCTTCAAAGGGAGCCGGCGGGAGGACTCTGCTCTCGCAGCGCAGCGGCGCGTGGGCGCGCACGCGCCCGGCCCCGGGGTGCTTGCGTCACGCGTCCCCCGGGGTCCCGCCGACACTCCGGCCCCAGGCGGACCGCGCTCGGGACGAGCGTCCCGGGAGCCGCCGAGTGCTTCCGAGCCGTCCCGGGTCCGAGGGCAGGGCTGGCTCGGCACCCGCATCAGCGGTCACAGGAAGACTCGTGAGCGTCTGCACTGCCAGTAGCAGAAAATGCTGCAACACTCTCAATTCTGCACAACAATTTTAATTGATCTACAATGAGTAARAAGTATTAAAGTGTCTAGAAAACCGCTTCTGTCCGTACAAAATTCAGTGTAGAAAACGAAATACTTTAAAAATATCTTGTGGACTCAGATTTGCAAACTCTTCAGGTTATAAAAAAGATTCACGCACGCAGAAACATAATACATAAAAATAAACGTTCTTCTGGGGTTCTGACACATAGCAACAAATACAGGCATGCTTCCCATTTCAAGCAGAAGGGAGGGAGACAGTTATGTTACATCGGTGGAGTTCACGGCAACACGCAAGGAACTCGGGAAGACCTCAGGACCTAGCGCGATCGGCTAGACAAGAAACAGGAGCGCTCGTCCCTCAACTGCGTGGGGCTGGGTTCAGAGCTGCTCAGCAAACGACCCGTTTGCAAACGGGGTCAAGGAGAATTCAGAAATAAAAAGCGAGGTACACACAGGCGTTTGTGGAAATGAGGCTGTCTCTCAGGAGGCAGCGCTGTCAGAGCGAAGCTGCGACAGATGCTGGAGCAACTCGCCCTCTTGCTGCAGCGGGCACCTGGCCTGGGATTCACTGGTAGGTAACCTTCACGCAGAAGGTTTCTTCGTTCTTGTCTTCGTGATCATTGATATGAATCAAAATCTCCTCTTCACCCGCGTTCTGGCTCGGGGCAAACCGCAAGCCAATGGTGTACACCTCCCCTCCACCGACCTGCAGGAAGAGACAGGAGAGTACGGACTCCTCGCCACCACCGTCCTTCCCAGGATGACGGGGCTCAACCACGCGCACGCAGAGGGCTCCTGGGGCAGCCTGCCCAACCGGCCACCGCCCCGGCACGCGTGCGGTCACCCGGGCTGCGCAGCCGCCTCCGCGCTCTCACGGCGCGAGCCCTCTCTGAAGGGGCCAAAAGCCTTCCCCAAAGCTGCTCGTGCCCACAGAATGCACTTCTCTGCCTCCTTTCCCAACGCGCGCCGCTACCCTCCGAGCGAGAGGCGCGCTGGCCTTCGAGCAATGACGCTGCCGCGCCATTAGGCAGAGACAAGGCCCTGCAGCTCGCGGGTGCTTTAGGAAGCTGGGGCAGCAGGCTCTCCGACAAGCAGCACACAGCGCGGCCGGTACCTCAAAGGAGTCCTCCTTGAACTGCAGCAGGTCCGGCCGGTTAGTGTGCAGGAAGTACAGCCTCCGGGAGGGATACGGGTTGGTGTAGGTGATCCGTTTGTTGGAGCCCTTCCCTCCTCCCGCGGGGAGCGTTATCTCAAATGCCTGTAGYGGTGACACACGAGGAGCTGCCGGGTCACCGTTACGCAGCAGCACAAACCGCGGGCGGAGGAGAACASCAGCGGGCTCTCACACGGAACAAGCGAGGCGAATCGCCTTGCTCGTTCCTTCTCGTTCTCAGAGCACGAAACAAAGCAGCATCACGTCGCAGAGATCCTGGCCTGCTTCGCAGAGCCCTCGCCACGAGTTACGAACTGACCAGGCAGCTGCAGGTGCCGCTCGAGGCCTGGCAGGTTTCCTTATCTGTCCTATGGACAGAGCTGGGCCTGCCACGCTTTACACAAACAGATCTGCAAGGACCTCAGCCGGCACATTGTGCTCCTCCTTGGGTGCCAGCCCCGGCTTAGATCAGCTCCCAGCTGCACCAGACACAGCCTTCTCATCCAGCCGAGGCTGCTGGCACGGGGAGCTGCCTTGCATAGGGGCGTTTTGGGAGGCCACATGGCCTTTTCCTCTCCTCTCACCTTTTCTATACTTCGATTTGCTTTCTACCATCAGGCAAAAACAAGCAACCTTTGAGGGAAAGCATCTCCCTCAAGTCGCAGTTTGCACAGCTTGTACCTCCGTGTTCTCAGAAGTAATTACGAGACCGAATGACACGGGGGCAAGGGGAGCAGCTGGGACTGGCCAACAAATTCTCCACCTAATTAAATTATTTCCTTGGGGACAGCCATAGTGCTAATTTAGATAACAAAACACACCCCTGGGAGATTGACTGGTACTTACCAAGAGCAGTGTAGCATCAGTTTAAATGTTGAACTTACCTTCCTCTAATACCGAGCGTTTCAGAAAAAAAAATTTTAAATGAACGCATTAACTGAGCAATCTAATTTTCTATCTTTGAGCAAAGTCCTAAGCCAGCACAGTGCTAATAGAAATCAGCATGCTGCAACTTTAATTTCACAACTGGGTATACTTCAGAGTTGACATTCCTCAGCATGGAATTACCTTCAAAACAGTCTGAGAGGCATTTCATTATGGTCTTCAGTGAGATTACTCAAACACTGGAGGGCTAAAAACGTGTGCTCCAGTGCCTTACTGACACGAGGAGATAGAGATAATAAAAGGACGAATGGGTAAAAGTCATGCAGAAAAGAGAAAACCACCCTTGTTGCAGTGCTTCCTTTGGTTTTACCAAAGGTCTGTGTTTCTAAAACAGCTGTCCAGGGTCAGCAACCAAAATTCTTGCGATTCACAGCAGGTAGAGACAATCGCTCTGGAGCCATTCTCTGTAACAGTGCTTTAGGAGATTAACTCCGGAACGACAGTTAATCTCTAATCTGACAGTAATTCTTAGAAATTGGTTTCTTGATCCCTGACCATGACAGTTGAGAATAATGGAAATGTCTGTAAAGTGACCAAATGCTCATCCACAGGACAGTAACAAGTCAGAAACGCTTCCCGACTACAGAGCACCCAGCATGCGCTCTTCCTCCTGCGAGGAGGAGGAAAGCGGATGCCAGGGCGACAAGTGCCAAGCAGACAGACAAAGTTACAAGCGGCAGACAGCTCCAGGTTACTGGCAGGACTGAGACTTCCAGTCCAGCTGGGATCCAAGCCATCACGTTTTTCCACAGCAAGAGCAAATGTACCTTAGAAAGCAGAGGCTGCCTGCAAGACACACAGACCAGCCAGGAGGACACCAGCTGGTGGTATTCCACATCCACCAGATTGAGGTAGATAAATCTGCTGCCAGCTTTCTGAGGCCTCACACCAAGGTACAGGTCCTGTACTCCGTTTGGAGGGAGAACAAACACACCTTCTGGATCCACCTGTAGAAAACAAACGCCAGGGAATCTCAGCAACCTGCAGAGGCCAAGCGTCAAAGAAAAGATGGTATCAGAGATGCTTTGTACAAAGCTATCCCCCACCATCTCCGGGAAATCGCTGCCCGACAAATGGTGGGAGAATAAAGACGACAAACTTTTATGCAGATCATCCTGAAACGCCTTAGAAAGCTCAAGCTGGTGTTCCTTGGCAAGTAACAGCTGGGAGGGAGTTTACTGCACCTTCATAACACCAAGTTGGAATATAAATTAGAAACTGATTGAACYCTGAAAATGTGCACCTATGACAAATGTTTAATACCACCTACATTAATAAACTGGGACTAACTTTACGTTAGAAGCTCTGTGCCAATTCTAATTTGAACTTTGCCTAGTCAAATGAATGCTAAAGGTGTATTTACCAACAGCTAGACCTTTCTTCAGTACTTGGAATGCTAACCCTTATTACTTGCTTTTGAATGCTTGCTCTAGGATCAAAAAGCATTACCATCGCTGCCGTACGTGATATGTTAGATGTAACATAGAGCACAGACAGTCTGTGAGCTTGTTTTCTTTTGATGTTGTATACCGTGCTGTTACTGATGTTTCCTTCACTCTCAAAGTGAAGGAAAGCACACATGTGAAAGCCTACCAMGGGTGACTACAGTAATCTTGGGGGGTTTTTTTTGAACTCGCCTTTGCAAAAATCCTACAGATGCTTAAGAACTGCTCTGCAATACAATATCCATTAGCAGAACATGTCTGGCTCTCTCAAAGGAAAGACAGGTTGTGTGTTGCTGGAGCTTCTGACTTGAGCCAGTTAAAAAGACTTTGACAAATTAAAGCAACGGCCTCTTTAGCTTACCAGCCGATTTTAAACCAGATCGGAGACTCACGCAGCACAGCGAGGCAAGCAAAAAAGCAGAGTTTAATCCCCCAAGAAAGGCACTAGGCTTATCTGGCAGGTCTGATSCTTTCCTCAGCTGCCAACAAGTAGAGCTTCCTCACCTCAGCCCAGAATCCACACTCCAAAACCAGGATGCTGCCAGCCCTTTCCTGAGGKCAGAGCCCTGTGCAAGCTGCGCAGCTTGGTGAGAGGCCTCCACCCAAGACCATGTAAATCACCACAAGGAAATCTCCCTCCACTCAGCTCTGCTTGCGATAGCAGGGCCCACGTTCTTTCCAAAGGGCTCCTCGGCTCTGATGGCCTCCRCGGTTTCTTGGCCAGTCTGAGCACCCCCGGGCTGGATTCAGTCCTAGCAAGCGTTCCGCATCCCCTCGGCTCTCATGCAGGAGCCGAGAGGTACAGAAACCAGGTTGCAAGTGTCTGAGGCTGAACAGCTGARGAAACAGAGTAAAAGGAATGCTACTTTGCAGTGATACTTCACAGCACACAGGAGTAAGAGAAGCCAGTCTAAAAGGTAGGCTGCTCTAGAGCACYGAGCCATAACGCAGCCTTACAACTTGCTTTAGCAATACCTGCCTGTTGGCAGTATTGCACTCCTCCTCAGCAGCAAGCTGTTGAACCATTCCTTCAAAGGAAAAGAAAACAAATACTTGTGGTAAATAAACTCCTCCTCAGCTCCATGGGCTTCATTTCCCTGTTCAGTTTTCAGAAGGAAAGAGTTCAGCAATATGGCTTTTTCTTTTGTTTATGGGACAGTAATGAAGTTTGTGCCTTCATTTACAATTATGRCTAAATGAATTCTAAAGAAATTATTAGTCTTCAGATAGTCTCATTAATGCAGATAATTTGCCCTCYGGGGTTTTGTACCAACGATTCTACACGACGGCTTTAATCAAAAGATAATTATCACAAACTCTTTATGGCAGTAAATTGTTCATAATTCCAAATGGGATATGTTCCATTGCAAAGGGGTTATTTCCACTAGGATTGTCAGCAGAAGTCCACCACTAATTATAGTTGTGAAGGATTTCACAAATCTTTAGCTCACCCTGWCTCAGATTCCTCCAACCAAAAAGCTCCTCTTTGTTCTGAGGAATGAAAGCTGCAACAGCAGAAAACAGGCTCAGCTTAGTGGCTGAAGTTACCTTCAGCTCGTGGGGATGTGAGGTATATGCCTTCACCTTCCTGATCGCTTGGGTGCCCCTGAGCACCAAGGAGAGACGGGTCAGCTGCCCCACTATGCAGCTAACATCCACACGCTGCAGGGAATGAAGGTAAAATTGCCAGATCTGGATGGGAGCAGCAAGCCAGGCATCCCTGGAGCAACGRAAAAGATGCACATCATGGCTTTTAGGAGACATAGGCACACTGCTTTCAAAATGAGTCAGCGAAACAAAACAGGGACGTAGGTTTCTACGCCAAACACCTTCACAGGAACTGCACTGCCACAGGTAAAGCGCTTTGCTTAGATGCAACCTTTGGCTGCCCAAGGCAGAAGGCTGAACTTTTACCTAAAGTTGTTTCAACCTGCCCAGTTCCTAAAGATAACCTAATGTTGTCTTCTGACACAGCGATAACCCAGCTGGTTTTTAATGAGTTAGCTCGCATACCAGAAACAGTCTTGCCATGGAAGACTGTTTATTTAGAAAAAAGAAAATATCGAAGGTTTTTTTCAAATCTCCCGTACCAAGCCCAATCTTGCAAACAGATACTTCAAGGCAATCGGGAAGCCTTCTGTTCAGGTTTCTGCTTGTCAGAGAAATAAGCCAGACATGGGAAACAGTGAGCAAAAACTTCCACATGAATTCTCCTTTCTGCTCTGTCATGCTCTCTGGGTAATTGCTTCTTATTCACTTTCTGGATTCTCCTACTTACGTATAAATAGCAACAAAGAATTTTTTGATCTGCGGGCTTGGTCCTCCAGCTACTTTTAAGAACACGTCCTGTGGTTCCCCGGGACCCTGAGTACAGAAATCAGAGCGTCATTAGAATAGTTAACCCASAGATCAAATCAGCTAATGAGGACTCCAGGGTTTCTTTTCCATTAAAAAAAAMMAAAAACAGAACAACCCACTTACAAAAGCAGAAGCTTTCAAGATTCAGTTAAACTATTTTGTTATTATATAGCTTGGATTAACTCTTCCAGTATTTTTATTAACAGAAGAGGATACAAATGACTATCGCAATTCCAGGTCTGCATCTGTAATTAAATTTTGGCAAATTTTCCCCAAGTTTTCTAACAAGCCATAATCCAATTACCATACTAACACATTTCTGCAATGCCAATTAGCAGGTTCCCTTCATTACCGGCCATGTTTATATGCACAAATTCATTTTTCATTTCAATCTCAACCAGCTGAAAGCCCAGAAAATTTAAAATCTTAGCTAGAAATTACGAAAAAGCTGCACATGGAAAGGAATACAAAGTGACAAAGTCACAAACTTTCCAGGTTTAGTCAAACAAGTAACCAGCCAAATAAAAAAATAAACATATAAAAAAAGCTGTCTTATCTTTCAATGTGCTTTCACATCAAGCCAGAAGAAAAAAACAGGCTGGAATAGATCTTGACTACAGGAAAATATCAGAAAGCAACTGGAAGGTAAAGCATGCATCTACACAGGTATCTCGTGCTCTCTTGCTCTCTCTCTCACTACAGAGCGTCCCTTCTCACCTTGGTAGCATCACACAGGAAAAGTGGCCTAGCTTTGGACAGCAGCTTTACTGTTCATTTACAGAGGACACATTGTTACACCATTTCATCCCCTGCCAAGAGCTGTAGACACTCTCAATTAGACAAAAATATTTGTAGCACCTTGATAAAAGTTTTTTTTTTAAACCAGCATGCTGAATCATTTAGTATTTCCTTAAAAGAACAAGCTAGTACAGGCTGCTGCATGATGTGATGAGGTGCAGCTTTGAGCTTCCACTGCAAAAACAATGCAGCTCATTTTAATTGGGAAAAAAGGCCAATTTCAGTTTAATAACAGCCAGGATATCATCACTACAGACTGATAAATCTAGATGCTCCCATCGGTAGAAGGCATTTCTGTGCCGATTAGAACAAGCCATAGCAGCAGAATACACTCAGATATCAGTTTGACTTTTGTAACTGGTACCATATGTTTGGTTTCACAAATGACGTTAGGGTCACTGCAACGAACATACATCTCTGGTTCCCCAGCTGGCATCCCTGCCGGCGCACCTAGGAAAGAGAAACACAAGAGAACACACTAGTATTTTCTGTTTATTGCTATTATTTTTTACTTTTACTACTCTGCATCACCCCACTGCCATGGAGAATCAGCCGCGAACCAGAAACCCCGACGGGAGGTTCAACTATTTGATGGCACCAGCTTAACAACAAGCCCTAGCGTGAGGACCTAGAAGAAGGTCACAAGAAAGATGGTCAGGACATGAAGGCATGAGGAAGCAGAGACATTTTGATGGTGTAAGCTTGCTCTTCGAGGCACCATCTGCACCTTTGAGGACTACTGATGTTGAAATTAGCTGCATGAAATATGGAAGTTAGGTTTATTCTATCATCACATAAAACACAATCCCAAACCCCAGTCTCATGCAGTATTTTCGGTCTGGTCCTTGAAGTGAAGACAGTTACCTGGAAGAGTGTGCCATGGGGGCAGTCGTATGGCCTTCTTCAGGAAGGTCAGTTCTGGGTGGTAGAATCTGAAGGTCTGGTCCACCACATGGGGCTGTGTTTCCACTTTCACCTGGAGAATTGCAATGGGCTTTCCACCACTCACTTGGAAAGAGACCTGTCCAACACAAAGGGAAAAAGAAAAGCTCAGGGACAGAAAAAAAAGTAATTCAAATAGCACAACATTATATTGCACAACCAAGGGATAGCAGCCCTACCGTTCCCTGAGACAAGCTGAAGTATGGAAGCCAGGTCCCAATCTGTTGGCAGTAACTGCTATGAATACCACAGTTTAAGACGCTTAAGAGCATTTCATGATCATAAACACATGATTGTTGTAATTTAAATGTGCCAAAGGAATTGTTGGGAAATGAAATCACGTAGGTTGAGAGCAACAGTTTTGAAAGAGTAACTGACAGAGGAACAGGAAGCATTTAAGCAAAGTAGTTAAGAGGATGAGAATGTAAATATAAACATTCATGTTTTGTAAACACAGTGCTTTTCTTGCTACATTTGCCGTGGCTTTACYGGTCGATGTGGAGCTTCCTGCTCTTTTGTGTTCGTTTTCTACATGCAGATATTTGGACCCCAACTGTGCTTGCTCTTTATGGAAATATTGAAGATCTTGCTATCTATATATCACCCTGCAGGTTGATTTCCACAACTCTGGATGACAGCACACAGGAGAAAACAATGCTCCTGGACTCCCACCACACAGAAAAGAAATTCAGATATGTAGCTGCTCATCATAAACCTGCTTCTGTAAGGAGGCGTTTAAAAAGACTCAAATAAGTGTAGGTTTAGTCTGTGCCCCACTGAACTGAATTAAATGGCTCTAAACTCTCAAGTCCACTTCAGCCTACCCAAAAGCATTTTTCCCAGCTTACTTACCTTGATGTGCTTTGTCTGTGTGGCACCAGATTTCCAAGGGGAGGAGGCAGCACTGTCTTCACCAACAGTAAGCCCTGCAGGCCCCTGCTAGACACAAAAGCAGCTTGTCTCAGGAGGAAGCACTACTATATGCGGTCAGTATTTTCTTTGGAAATGTTATCACTCAGTATAAGCCTATAATACGTAAGAAAACAAAGTAGAGGGAAATGATTATGAGAACAATTCTGCTCTGGGACATTCAAGCTCTTTCCCTTGACCACAGCCTGTCCATATCAACAGGTACTCCCCTCTGGTAGGGACATTCCCCACCACCCAGATATGAAGGTAGGATCTGGTCCTGTGAAGCACAGACTGGCCAGTTCCACACCACTTTGTGCATGTAGAACTCAAGACCCAAAACTCCTAGGATAGCAARCCCACTCCCCTTCATTGCGCTTCCCTCTGGGCTTTTGAGGAGAGGAGAGTTGTTYTTCTGCTTGTTCGTGCTTTCTCACCACTAGCAGCTCTGCTAAGATCTAAGCAGTATTCGTGTACATCATGCAGTGGCACCAGGTGACAGGAGAGAATTTCTTAGCATTGGCAAAGAGAGCAAAGAGTCACRTGCTGGAGATCAACGTGGGCTACTGAGTGGCAACGTTAGCCCACTACTCCCAGCTCCAGCACTTCCAGAGCTACCAGCCTGCAGACACACTGTTCTTCGCTATGGAGGTAGAAAGGGGAGCAGAGGCCATCATGTGGACAAAATTTAATTCCTGAAGTGCAGGCTAAGGGTCAAACTCATCCTATCAATAGTTCAAAGAAAGGTTGCCAAGCATCTTTGCACAGCACTGGGAAATACAAGACCAATTAAAAGACAGAGGAGAAACTTCCTTAGGCRCTGGCATTCTGTCCTCACAATTCAGAGGGTTTGTTTGGTTATTGTGTTTTTATCAGGGCGAAAAGCAAACCAAGTTTCCCCAGATGACCTCARTAAGCAGGATTTTTGCTCTTCTGCAGCCACTGCAGACAGACAAAGCAATTTGGAAAGACAGGAATGAATACAACTTTTCTTTCTAATTTCTGTGCAGTGTTTTAAATCTTCTGGCTCTAAATGCCACCAGAAGAGCAAACACCACCAGCACTATACTCCGCCAAAGATAAATCTGAATGTTTTTTTTAAATGTGAAGCTCTGGTAATACCTGCCTTACATTGCTGCCTCCTAAATAAAATCACATTYCTGTTAGACTTCTGGTGTGTAATGTCAGCTACCAGAACCAGAAAAAAGGGAAACGTATAGGAAACAATGTAAACAATGTAAAGGCACTGTACACGAAGCCAAGATGTACCATCTGCTTCCTACTAGGCATAGCATAAAGCAGGGTTCAAAACAGGCAGTGTAAAGTACCCAGCTAGCATCRTGTTTAGATCTCCAGAAAGGCAGCAGGAGACTCTTCCTTCTTCCTGCTATTGGTACCACTCAACAGCACCTGAGCAGTGCAGAAGTTTTAAGTATACCTGCATCATGACTGCGGGGTCCACGGAGAAGGTCTGGTATTTAAAGGGGATGTGAACCGTCTCTTTGGGACGTAGATAGACCTGAGGTCTAAGGTCATCGTGAAGATGGAACATATCCTCTTCCACTGGAGTAACAGTCTTGGTGAGCTCTTTGAAGTGCCTCCATTCCCTCGTGTCTGATATAACACTGGAGGAGAGACAGTTACTGTAAGGAGAGGACAGCTTGGGGGCCGACGTCAGCCCTTACCTCCTCTACCTCGCTCCCAGAGTGTGGCTGGAAGGCACGCTGGCGTTAAAGCAAGGAAGGGACGAAAAGCACATGCCCTCCCGCCAGCGGGGAAGCACTGGCAGCCTGCTTCCCGAGCTCTCCCCCAGAGGCAGGCAGGGATGGCTACCTCATCACAAGGCCGCCGCTCTACCTGGACTCTTCAGCTTGTAGACKGTATTGCCCCATCCCTTTAGGCTGGTACAGGGCTGACAGGAAGAAAACCRGAAGCGCAGTAGGATCTCCCAGTACAGAGCCCAAATCTGCCTATGGATGTCCCCATTTCAAGCGAGCCTCAAAATTCAGACAGACCTACTGCCTTCCTATTGTGCCACTTATCTCCTGAGCCTCCCTGAGCAGCGCAGAGACCACAAACGCACACGKGGGGACAGAGCTGCTGGCCCCTACCTGAGCTCCGGGTGGTCGATCTCAATCGTCACCGTGTGCTGSACATTGTAGGGGTTTTTCAGTGCAAACTCGAAGAACTCTGCCGTGCCCAGCACGGCGTACACAGTGTGGGTCGTGGTGATGGCCTGCCGGAGCATGTCGGAGATGCTCTCGGCTTTGATGCGCTCCCGGTAGGCGTCAATAATCTGCAGGTCCCGGGAGTGCTGGAGGCGCTGCTCGCGAGAGCCCTGCGAGGGAGGCAGAGGCCACGAGCGCAGTCACTCCTGCCGTGCCCTCGGCGCCCGCCGGCAGCGCAGCCCCGCCGCACGGCCTCCCCCTCGGCCCAACCGCTGCCGTCCTCACCGCGACACGGAGTTTCCTCCCGCCGCCGGGCTCCTCCTGGGCTTCCCGCTGCCGCACGAGCGCCATGCGCTCCGTCTTTCGCCGGCGGACGGCCGCGGCCTCGCGGGGGGCGGGCTGGGGGGCCGCGCTCACCTCCCGCAGGCGGCTGCGCAGCAGGGCCGCCAGCTCGCCGTCCACGTCGGCCAGCCGCTGCGCCCGCGAGACGGTCCTGCCTGCGCGGGGGGAGAGGCAGCCTGGGCGCAGGACGCCGGGAGGCTCGGCTGCCCGCCGCGGGCGCCTCCGGCAGCACGCGGCGCCCGCGGGAGTGCCTGCGCCTCCACGGGGAGGGAGGGCCGTGCTGCCCGGCACGTGAAACACGGTCATACAGGAAACCTGCACGATCTAACGCAGCCTTCTGCTACGTTGGGCGCTGACAATGGAAGCGAGGGAATTCAGGAGCACACGAGGCTGGTACGTTATTTTTTTAAGCACTGACCCGGCAAACACTAGGCTCGGAGCATTTGCAGCGGAGGGAGTGCAACGGGGCTGCCAACTCGCGGCTAGATAGCCCAAACACAACTGGAATAAGACACGGGTATTGCAGTAAGCCAGGCCATTTCACGACAGCAGAAAYGCTGGACTGAGGCCACTGCAGGGGGCAGAGCCCGAAGCACCCACGCCTGGGCCTTGCCACCTTCACCAGCACCCACGAGACGAGCGAGGGCTGAGCGCGGTCGCGGACAGGCAGCACTTACCCGCGCCGGTGCCCGAGGAGAACAAGCTGCCGCCCGGGAAGCTGCTGGCGCTGTCCCGCGACGGCACAACGCGGGAGCGGGACGGGGGCAAGGATCTCGGTTTCCGCGGCCTCTCCTCGCCCAGGTGGCCTGCCACAGAGCAGAGATTGCAGGGATAAGCCCCGGCACCATCCCGCCCAGCGGGCCAGCGCCCCAGCAGCTGCCTCTGCCCCCCAGCCGCACGACCCACGGACAAGGGTCGCCCCACGGCTGCCTCCGTGAGGCCGGAGAGGATATTCCACGCAGTTCAGACAGGCCCCAACTCTGCTCGCCCCAAGGCCGAGGGAGCCTTTTGGCACTCGCGGGTGAGCAGGCCAGGCCAGCTCTGCGCTCCAGCATGAAGACTGGACACCTCTGGAAAGCCTCCAGCCCTCGGGGGCCATCTCCCCCCCGCAAGGAGATGTGCTCCCGAGGTGCCCAGGCGCAGAGAGCGTGCCCTGCACAGCAGGACGGGCTCTGCAAGCTCCAAGGTTTCCACTCTGCCGGGCTGTCCTTAGCCCGCTCCCCACCAGGGCTGTGAGCAGACTGGGAGATCGCCTCGGGATTTCAGTCTGGTCACGTTGTGTGCAGGAAAACTGGATCTAGGACAGTTCCTCCATCTGGTTCCCTTCAGCATCTTCCTGCACCAGCGATGCTCCAGCTGGGATCTCTCTCAYCCTTGAATACTCCCATAAAACATAATGCAGCAAACTGAAAAAAAAATCGTCACAAAAAGCCAAAGACATCTTTCTAAACTCACCACCACCCTTCAGTGAAAGCAAAGATGATATCTTTAGGCTTTTTTGCATGCAAGTTGCTTTGATTGCTGGCAGACAAGGATGTTCAGAGATCCTTGCTACAGATAGTGCAAAAACCTTCCTTCATTTGCCATTGTAGCGAGCAAAGATTTAGGGAGCAGAGGCACTGTGCATCCACTGATGCAATTCCACACACATATGCCTTGCTGCTTTAAATCAAGTTGAAAACAATCTTAAAAGAATTGGCAGATGCACTGTTTCCATTCAGTGATGGCCTCACAGGAACTCTCCAAAATTTCTCAAAGTTTAAAAGCTTTGCTGAAAAATGAAATTAAATTCAGACTTCAACTGTTAATCTTTCCTCCTCTGCTTCTAATCCAGCAACTAAGCCATGTCAGTTTGGAACGCACGTCAGCAGCTTATGGAAATGGACTGTAGCTGAGCAGGCAGGCACTGCTATCGAAGCCCGGAGCTAAAATACAAATTCCAATTGGGTAGGCCTAAAAATGGTTCCTTCTTCACCCAGGCTGCACTGGGGACATCTTGTGTTTTCATGACTATCTCCGTATCCATCACTACTGCTACAGGAAGCATACGTGAGCTGACGCCAGCAGAGAAAGGGAGATATCCAGCGTGGACTTAGCTCCTACTAGGATGTACTAGAAAATGGCTGCTCTGAATTTTTTTTCACTTTGT
Organism: Rhea americana; assembly: GCF_003343005.1. Lineage (NCBI taxonomy): Eukaryota > Metazoa > Chordata > Aves > Rheiformes > Rheidae > Rhea > Rhea americana. The sequence continues at coordinate 131,145 of NW_028186689.1, read as the reverse complement.
TGTAAAATCTAATAGCAAGCGATATCCCCACTACAAATCTTTAAGAATAAGCAGCAGTAGATGCCTCGTTGCTTATTACACTCCGTGTGCTTTCCAGTGCTTTCTCTGGAATCTTACTGCTATTAGATTTTATAACTTTTCTGTAAGAGATACGGCAGCTTCCTAATAAAAAGTGGTGTTGACATCGTAAGTAATTTACCACCGATCTTTGCAACAAATTCTGATTTTAAACGTGCGTTTTCCGAAGCGTCAGTGAAGATCCCGAGTTTTGCAAAGTGCAGTAGGTGGCCAGTAAGACGCACAATTATTTCCTGGGGACAAGTGTTCTGCCACTGGGAAACTTATTTTAACATTCTTTCTCTCACGCCTCCAAAAACTGAGCATAACTAGCCCCAGCGCTGACCCGTCTATCGTCTTGTCTCCTTTCTCTTGCTGTCATTTACACGCATGCAAAGGTTATTCTTAGCTGAGTGGGATGAGGCTATAAAGCTGTCTGTGTATTTACCTAACCTATAAATCTACGCTCTGTCCTTCAGGTAAAAGCACGGCACATGCAGAGTCCTGTGCTGCAGTTCCTCCCCAGGGAGAGCAGCTGCTCTGCAGATGCCATCTCTGAAGACCTGAACTTTGGTATTTGAAAGAGCCTTGGCTGGTCATTTTCCACACCTCCAAAAATCAGGAAAAGTGTTCCTGCTCTAAAAGACACCATTTAGCTCTAACCGTAATCATCTCTGCTACTTCTCCGTGAATGAAAAATCAGCCACTACGAACTTTAAAAGCTTCACCTTTTTCACTGCAGTTTTAAGGCATTTAAGCAACTTAAAGATGCGCAATTCCAACGGTAAATATTAATTTCTGTAATGGGCAAGACTACCTAAGGCTGCAGAAATCAGGATTTCTCTAGGATCTTCTCTCGTGCATTTGACTGCAGCCTGTGTTAAATCACCACCGTTTCCCTTCCAGGGCCATCTTTCTCTAAGTCTTCCACACAGCAAAGAGCAAAAGCAAAGTGTTTTAAGACATGRGAAAGCACAGTAAAGATCTATGCGACAGGACTCAGCACCACCTGGAATCACTCCACATTCCCTCTCTCCAGCAGACAGATTTCAAAATGATGGCTCCACTTCACATGTTCATTGCAAACCCACAAACAGGCACCTGTGAAGTCTCGAACAAAAAACTTAGTCCGATTTGTTTTGCTGAGCAGCCCAATAAACACCATGACATGTACAGAAAAAGGCTCTGGTGCTCAATGTCTTAAGCTAAATTTCATAAAGAACTTTTAAAACCTTACTAACATTATTTTGCCATTAAAAGAAAACCACACAGGCAGAAAAATCAAAGGGTAGCTGTTGTCCTGGTACGCTGTGTTTTCCTTCTCTCTTTTGCTGGGTTTGAGTTAAACCTCTCCGGGTTATGAATCTCAGACTCGCCTTCCCAGGAGCTTATCATACTTTTGCAGGCAAAAATATGAAAATGACAGTTTAAGATATCTTACAATGGAGCTAATCTTTCCTCTGAAGATAAGATTTTAAAACCTGGAATCACTGCACATTTATAGGCCAGTGAAGTAGACAAAGTACCCAGCACATTCTGGGAAGAATAATGTTCTTACAAGGCTGGTTTTCTTAGAGGTACAGCTTTCTGCATGCCGCCTGCTTCTCCCGTCTCCTTGCTGTTTACCAGCACCTAATTGAGTGTCACTGTTTCCACGTTGTCTGCCTCAAAGCTGCCTTACATTGGACATTTGTAAAACAGGCAGGCAGAAACAACTGGAAAGAGAATTAATGAGCTGTACATGTCTACCTCTTTCTGCAGCCTAATGGTATCCTCAGCCTAAGCAAAGCAGGATCACGCCAGGCCTGGGACTTACAGCTGCACAGATTTCTCAAGCACCTAAAAATCCTCTGAAGAGCCGCAGTCAGAGCTCTTGCTCAAGGCCCACCAAGCGTTTGCCTCACCTAGTCCCAGGGCAAAATGCGAGTATCTAAGATACCTGGGAACAGTTTATTTTTCCAGAATAAAATCATTTTGCAAGTATCACAAAGCATGACGGCAGTTTTCATTCTGGCATTTTACCTGTAGAACTTATATCCTGATGCTGCCCTGATCCCATACAGTCTTCTAGTACATTTAAAAGCACTATGCCCGAGAAAGATGACCAAAAAAACTCATTTTGCCCTAGAGCACGACTTCTGGACCCTCCGTTTTGGTACAGCTGCTCTAGGAAGCCATAAACTGAGCATTTAACAGAAGGCACAGATGCACTCACAGAAGCGACCCTAAAGTTAGAGGAATTTTCTATTYGTGCTGCCAGCAAATAGTACATAAGCTAGTGAAAGGGAAGAGCAAGGAAATATGGCTTGGCCCAAAACAACAAGGAGCCTGGAACMGAGACTGGGAGCTAGCCAAGAGCCTGCTGCATCGCATTGCTAAGGGCTGCACTTCTGAGTTTCTGAATGTTTGGGGTCGGGAGCAGTTCACAACCCCATGGAGGACTGATCTCAGCCCTGAAATACTCTGGCAACCCTCCTCATGGTGCAGGCCTGGAGCTAGGCTGTCAGTAGCCTGTTTGTCAGCGCACAGAGAGCCATCTGTATCAGTATTCCCCGATTATAATGCATCACCAGAGACCAGGGAGAAGGCCACTGGGGTTGCTTCTAATTCAGCTCTGCTACTGACTGATGGACTAAATAAAATACAGTAAGGCCATACTGAGGACCATAAATTCCAGCTAAGTACTTGTGCCAAATCAACACAAAGAGACGCTCAGATGAGTGGATTGGAAGGCCTGAGTATGACAGAGTGGGAAGCTCATTGAGTGAACGAGTAGAAGACCCAGAGCCTGTCAGCGATAAACTCCAGACACAGACTTAAATGGAATTTAGACTATCAGAGTAAAAGACTTAACCTCTGGTCTTCGAGATGTTTGGGCACAGCAGGTGCTATTGACTTTCACTCGAATCAGTTCCGGACACACAGCGAAGGTAAAGGACAGCACCGCTTTTGCGCCAAAGCTGGGGCCTTCAGCTGTATGCCGAGACACATCCTGCTGCTGGAACACAAGCCTCTCCGCCGCATCCCTCCGGGTGCGACACCCAGCGAGCAACGCTGGCCTACAGGGAGGCTCTCAACGGCCCCACAGCCAGAAATGCAGGAGCTGGCAGTAGTCAGAGTACTGCCCACAAGACATGGCCGGAAAAGGCTCAGAAACCTCTGCTGTCTGGCAGGGAACTCGGGCAGAACACCTGAAGCTCTTACCAACGTTGGCCAGGCAGAGGTGAAGTCGACCCTTCACAACAACGTAGACACCAACAGGCCGCACCGTGCCGTGTCTGAGAACGTCCCCACCCACCACTGCCACGTCCTGCTCGTACTCGGTCGCTGCAACCTCCAGCTCGTGGTGGCTCCTGACGGCTGTCCGACCCTGGCGGAGCAGGTGCTGTGGAGCAAGGCAAAGAGCAGTGCAGCAGGTGCCTCCGGCGCTTCCAGACAGAGCGAGGCATTCTCGGGACAGAGCACTGCTACGCTTCACGTGATCGAGTGCAAGTTCTAGTAAGAAGATCCATCTCCATTTACAAAAACAGCACATGCATTTCCATCACAGGCTGCTGTTGATGAAATGGTTTCATCGCAACTGTTACCCAAGAGGATAACAACTGGGCATTTTTTAAATCACCACTCCAGATAACTTAGATTTGAGAGGTTAAAAAAAAATGGATAAGGACGGTTCTGGATTTCTTTGATTTTTGTAAAAAGCACAGTAAGCCTTAGAACACCATGAAAGTCCCGAAGAACGGGAAGAAAGTTAACATTTTGCCATCATTTTCAAGGATAAGATGACAAATCCTGTGATTACAGGCTTGTCAGGTTGACATCAGTCTCAGTTAAACAAGGGAATGGCTGATTAAACCTTGATTATTAAAGACTCRAGGGTAATACAATAATGATGCAATACAAGACAAAAGAAAAAGCACAGACTTCCTTAAATTTCTTGCACGTGAAGTAGGGATTCTTTTTCATCATTAGCAGTTGTTACAGCTTTAGGAGAAAGGCTTGATACCTTCAACTTAACTGCAGCCGACCCAACAAGAAGTAAAGAGTCTCCATCCCAGATGTCAATCTGAAGGCTATGGTCAGCCAGGTAACATATAAACCAGCGCTGTTCTCCAGGTTTCAGGAAAGCAGGGTCCACCATGTATTTCAGCTGCAATCCCGGAGATCCTACAGCAAAAGGAACGCAGCAAGAAAAATTAGTAGGCTGCATCCACACGATCTAGGATACTTTCTGCACTAGAGAATCCTACCTGATTATAAATTCATTCTCACAAGGTGTGGGGATTATGGAAGGACCCATAACCCCACTGCATCGCTAAGAACTAAGCCTTAGAAGCATTGAGCTGCCTAAGCTAAATCAGCATCTCTGGGACACAAAGATGCACAGYGCCCAGTTCTCAGCACCAAGACCCTTCTTACTCTGTGCAGGTGCAATTTCAATCTAATGGACCTATCAGTCAATTAGTAGCTTACAGGTTCAAGCAGGGAATGACATCTACTCATAGAAATACTCGGTTTGTATGGACCTCTCTCTTCAATTGCCAGTAATAATTCCACATGGAGAAGGAACGTTATCAACTAAAAATGCTCTGCAAGAGATAGTATATTGGCTTTGTACTCTTRGGACAAGAATTTAATAAGACAGAAAAAAAAGCATATTGCTAGTAGAATCAGATTAGATTACTCTAGGCAGTTTGCTTTAATGTGTTGCATGTCTTAGATACACTCAGCCACAATTGGAGTCAGCAGTCTAGATGTCTGAAACATGACACCAATACTTATCGATGTTTTACTTTATGGTTTGACATTTTGAACATTTTYAAGTTTATGCCACATAAGCTAATGGAAGCCTGCTATTAAAACAGATACCAGCCCATTCCCTTGACCTGGAGACAAGCCTAAATCTGATTAAACAACAAAGTCTTTCAAGTGCTTTTTTGGCCAAAACTCCCACRTGGCTTTTCCTCATACATTAACATAACATAGCACACAAGCAAAACAGCAACAAAAAGCAAAGTTTACTGAGGAACTGCATGGAAAACTCAAAACAGCAACAAGATTTCCGTATTAATGTACTTGTAAGCCCTGGGGCAAGGCCTAGGGAACACTGAGAATTCTACGCTTTATAAATAAATCTAGCTCGCAGGCCTTTGAACAAGATGCATCTCCTTCAATTGTCAAAGATATTTCAGAGGAAGGAACAAGAGAGGCAATGTGTTAAGCAATGCAGAATTACCTGACTGAATGACCCACTATAGTTAGGTGGTTCTGCCTTAAAACGTGATGTTTTATACCACTGATAAAACRGAACGCTTCAAGGCATAATGGTTTTCTGTATATGCAGTTAATAAGTGATGATAGAGCATAATGCCTTCTGTATACATCTAACTCAGTTTTGAATYCTGCCAAGTGAGCGTTTCAAAAATGGTTCCTACAGCGTTCAGGCAAGTTATGCATTACAGGAAGAGACATGCTACCTTGTGCCTGCTGTAAATATGTCGCCTTTTAATTCCCTTCCACCTAGCTAGGGCAATCCTCACACTATTCATYCTGTCATGCCCTTTCCATTAGATTCTGCTCTGGCATCATGCTCTGTTTTTAAGCAACTGCTAGAACCTCCAGGGCTTCTGAAGAGGACAYGCCACGTGAGGACACTAAAAAGCACCAGGCCCAGAGCTTACCGCTGCTGAGGGTTCCATCCTTGTTAATCTGGACAAGGACACGCGGAGATGCAGCTGACCGGGCTGCCTTCTCGTCGTCCGTGTCGACCAGCTGCAGCCGCGGTGTGGTGACCGGTGGGAAGCGATAGAACTGGAAAGTGAAGAACACTGTCTTCGGCCACATTACTTCTACACCGTTCTGCAGAACCCTTGACCAAGAAAAGAACGCTTTGGGGCTAATTTGTAATACAGTATTTCCTCCTGATCCTAAACTTGTTGTGCATTTGTCATCTACTGAGAAGCAGAAAAAACAAGATCAGTAATATCAAAAGTATTTGGATTTCTTTGAAGACAGAGGGCATATGGTTTGCCTTTGCTTTCCAAAAGCTTCATAACTCCAGCTGTCTTCTACCGTATGCTGTGATGGAAGAGCCAAGGGAAAATAACATTTTACCTTCACACAGCACACTGCCATCTATGGAAAAAAAAACTGTGAACAATGCATCATCAAGATAAAACCACCCTCAGAGGGAAAGTCTTTCCATTAAGTTTCTGAACTTAAGGTGTAGTTGCAAAAAAAAAAAAAAAAAAAAAATCCCGCCTTAATTAGTTTTTGCATCACATTGTGGCTATTGTAAATAAAAAAAAAAATAATTGGAATACATTCTAAGAGCATCCTGAAAGTAAAATAATTGCACTGTAGAAAACTCTTCGGGACTTTGTTTCCATCACAGACATCAAAAGCAGCAGCACATTTATAGAGCCGCATCCAAGTCAAAGCAAGCAGGTTGCAGGTAGTTTTGGAAAAGGATTGTGCCCCCAAAGCACTTCGAAATCACCTGAAGAATGTCATGAAGATTTGGGATCTTACCTACTAAAAGCAAGAAATTGCAGGATTATTTCATTGCTTTGCAGAACATCAGCTTCTTCCAGTTGGGGGCTGAAATTCACAGGGTCTGTGGGGTCCACGACTTCCACTGGCTCCTTGTTACAGTCCAGGATTTCTGGAAAGCCAGAGGCGTGCAAACGAGCTAGGGAGGCACGAGTGGGTGCAAAGCTAAAACCGACAGAGAAATGGTTTTGAGTTTCTTGGCAACAGCCTCACAAACCTGGGCCTTTCTTTGGTACCCCAAGACGCTCAGCAATGGGGTTCGGTGAGCACGAGAGCACTAAGGTGACMGGCAGGGGCTGTTCAACGGCACCAGGCGGCATCGCCCCGGCGGGGACGTGCACGCCGACGAGCTGCCGCCCCCAAACCCTGCCCGGGAGCCTCACCTGCCTGCCTGCACCCCCACGGCCGCGATCGGCGCCTGCACGGGCATGAAGGGCAGCTCCCGCAGCTGGTCGCTGGCACCGGCATSCGGGCCCGCGGAGCCGTGGCTCAGGTCGGCCTCCAGGTGAGTTATTCCAGCTGGGCTGCTGCCACGGGGCGGCTCCTGCTGAGAGAGGAGAGCACGCGGCTCCCAGGGGCTCGTGCTCCCGGAGGGAGGGAGGCACGAGGCCTGGGTTCACGCCGGCCTGCACCGCTCGGTGCCCGGTGCGGGGCAGCCCAGCCAAGGGCAGGAAGCCTTCGGGAAGGCACGCCTGCGCCGCACTCACCGCGCGCGCGCTCCGCGGCGCCCTGCGCGGCGCGGGGCGCGGGGAGCCGGCGCTGCGCCGCAGAGCGGGCTCGTCTCGACGCTGCGGGCAGGCTGACAGCTGCGACAGGGAGAGCTGAAAGGAACACAGCTATCGTGAGCACATCTGCTCCGCGGCGGAGCTCGCGAGAAGGAAGAAATACCACGACGCAATCGGTGCTACAGGAAGTCCCCAGGGATTAGCAGGACCAGAAGTTTCTCGTTTCTAAAGCAGTCTACGCAGTTCAGATGTTGTTTGCTCTTAAATTTGGCTCAGCAACATCTCTGCTCCTCAGAGAAGCAGCACAGCTTGGTTGCTTGTGGGTTCACACCTCTGCTTCCTACTTTAGCTACTGTGCTGTATTTCRTTTTGCAAAGGGAATAATAAGAAAACGTGGTAGAAAAAAAAAACAGCCTAAAACAGTCCTCTGAAGCATTTCATTTCAACAAAAATATTTGTGAGCATTGATCCCTACACTAAAAAAAAACCCAAAAGATAAGATACTGCAGTATTCATAGCTTTTCTTAAACCTTGACAGCCCTCCATGGAGAAATCATGCATCACAGTCAGCATTTTGCCATGGGACAACAGTAGCTAGAAAATCTGGTTCACCAAAAGCCAGAATTGCCCTTAAAAATAGTAAATTTGGAGCGTGAAAATAACTCAGAGATTTTTGCCCAGCAAAGTATATGCAGAATTTGTTTTGCTTCCTCTGAGGATACGGATTTTAGCAGCGTGTTTAGTGTTATTTGGCCACAGTAGCCTTGAAAACTGACAGCCAACGGGATATTGAAAATGCTTTCAGCAACTGGCTGGCATTATGTGAACACAGCTACTTCCAAGGAAATGTCACTGCCTGCTAACTGTGCCCAAGCAGTTCAGCAACTTTCCCATGCGGGCAATGCACCCCCTGGGCAGGACTTGGGCAGTTTCTTCACACAAGCAGGGCTTTTATGTGCAGAAAATCCCCCCAAAGCAGACTTACCGAGATAACTACCTTTATTAGCATTATCAGTAATAAATTATAACATGAATATAACATCTGAGAAAAATGAGCAGCAGAAGCAGATAGTTCTGCCACCACAGATTCATCTGCTGCAGTATTCTGCGYGCAGGTGGCTTACGCGCGCCGGGCTGGAGGCATGCTCTCAGCCCTGCTGCTCCGCTCCCGGTCCCACCAGCATTTTGACCACAACACCTCCTTCAYGTCTTTGCTTCCTGCCCCTCCCCAACAGATCCAAGCTCCGTCGTTTATTACTTGGGCCTGAGTTATGCTGTTGTAGAAAAGTAACCTCCAGACTTCACTTACCTGCTACAGATTTTAACAACTAAACTCTTAAGACACCTGTAGGCATGTAAATGAAGTCGGAGTAGGTATGTCTTTTCCCTGAGTGGAACGCAGGAGAACGCTGGCAGCTCACGCAGCCGGGGCAGCCCCAAGCAGTCGGCACGGGCAGCACTTACCCCCGGTCCCTGGCTGGAGGCCATCGTCCGAGGCGAAGACGCTGAACCTGCGGGAGGCAGGAAAGACGCGTTCTGGGGAGGCTGCAGACGCCAGGATTCAGATGCGCCCCGGGCTGCCCGCACTAAAGCCAGTGGCAGCTTCGCTTCCGATCAGGATCTAATGTGATACAAATTCTGCTCCCTATCAGCTTATTTTTCAGAGGGTTGAGCCTGTTCAGTGAGGTGCCCCGCTGTTTCTCAGTCACTTGTTTGCCTTATGTTTCCAATAAGCTTACTACCTGGGAGGGCAGATATGTAGCACTTCTCCAGATTCATCGGTTATTTTGCTAGGAATTAGGCTACATCTGCCAGTTAGAGTTTTCCTGTTGTAAAACACAGTTCCCCCATCTCTAGACAGGGCTGCAGCTTCCCTTAAAGCCATGTGGCACTGGCTAAGTGGATTGCTTAATGAGACGTGAAAGTTTTAGGATACTTAAGGTTTTCATAGCTCTTCCATTATTTCTTGTCACTACTTTCATCTGTTCATACATTCATGCCCTGAAACTGTATGAGTTTTATTGTGTTTATATTTGGCTGGTCTACTTGTTCACTGGCACAAGATGAACTTGCTGTTGCACTAAGCAGAAATTCTTTAGAATAGGCTAGGAACACAGATGTTTTCTGGCAATGTTAAGACTTTATTCTACTTTCACCACCACATATATTTCAGCTATTTCATTCTGAACACTCTCCAGAGGAAATTGCCCTGCTTCCCTTCTGTCCAAAATACTGTTTTCTTTCCATTATGACAACTTTGGCTATTATTAAAACGACCATGCACAGACATATACAGGGCACAGGAGCTGTCAGCACAGCAGAGCTACCAGAGGTTCCCAGATGATGCGTTAGACCACCGATTTAGAGCAGCGTAGAACGAAGCCACACAYGTTGCTGTAGATGTGCTACACTAAGGTATTTCTCAAATACAAGTAAGGGCAGATATAGCTCAAAACAAAACAACATTAGCGCAGCACCTCAACAATTACTAAAATCACATCACCTTCAAATATTCTGATAAAGCATCCAGTCACTCAGCCATCATTGCGGAATTGTACWGATCTGAAGTAATCCGAAATCTTTGTCAAAATGTCCTATAAATCTCAAGAGGAAAAGCACCTATGCTGTCACATGGTAGATGGGTCCACACGCACCCAGGGAACAGTATCACTTATAGCAAATTCCAGCTCTACTGAAAATGGTRCCACAATGCGCAGCAGCTCAGGATAGCGGATAATGTGCAAAGCAGACTGAACTGCATTCTCAGTGCAAGCCAGACGACTCAAGTTGGTTCACTTTCCTCCTCTGTGGAGAAAGAGATTCTACCAKGCTTCAGAATTCAGGCTGCCGCTGCCCAGAATATCTGGAGTGTGTACGATCTACAGATGCTGATACTTTCTTTCCCTAATGTCTGCTCTTTTCTGAAATGCAGAACACACAAGGACGCAACAGCAGGAACGTATGCAGCAAGTACTGTTATTTGGGCACCATCACAGGATGGTTGCTCTGTAAGGCATAAAATATCGGTTTGCTGCACAACTAGTAATCAAATCAACGGAAGATATACTCAGCCTTYCTTGGCCAGAAGGACCAGATGGTGGTAAGTTTTCCAATGAAGCTCTAAAAAATGTGAATAAAATGCTCTTTTCAGCAGCTTGGGGTACAGAATCGCTTTCTGCACATGGCCCCTCTTGGAGCTGCTCACCTCACTCCATTTCTAGAACACTGCTGTGCTCTGAGCACTGCAAAGCAGCTGTGCGCTATCTGCTCACTGCTCTTCCAAAAGGTGCTAGAAGGAAGCGAACTGCACTGTCATGCTACATCGGCGTCCGTCATTAACATGGATCTAACCTAATGGATTGTGTTAAGCGCAGCTGTGAACTTATAATTGCTGTGAACTTTCTAAATAGGTAAAACAAGCATTAGTTCTGATCACAGCGAACAAGTCAGCTCTGGAGCCATGAGACACCTAAACAGAGCTGTTGGAGAACTAAGCCCTGAGATGCCCAGGAGAACAGAATTAACTGATTACATCCCAGTTGGTGAACAACATTAACAGCAGCCATAGGGTCTCCCATAACATACCYGCCACTTCAAAAGAAAGCCTCTCCTGTACATTAAACAAGAGAAAGTAAGGTAGCTTCAGCAGCAGGGATGATCTCCCTGCCCGCTTTAGGATGAAGGGCTCGAACATCTAGGTAGTCCTTTACACAGCACGTTATCACAGCCCCCATCTGTTCTGTTTAAGTAACAGCTGGTGGGACCTCACCTGGAAAGGCCAGTGCCAGGAAGGGTTGTGCCCTTCAAGCTGAAGGCAAGAAAGGCACCTTAAAAATGTCTCTGCCGATTACTTCCCAGAGAACCTACACAGTAGGGAACTGCCATGCTCAGAGTCATTGCTACTAAAAAAAAAAAAATAATGGAGTAAAAACGTCAGCCAGAGGCTTCAGCTTCCCTCTGGGCTGCAGCTGGCCTGATGGGAGCTGATAGGTAGGCTCTGCTCGCAAGCGGCACAGACCTCCGCTATCATCGGGGAGATGCGAACGGAAAGGCGCCGGGACCTGCTCGCTCCTCCACGCACCACAGCCCGCTTCCTGCGGCTGCTCTGCCGTTTGATACAAAGCTGCTCTGCCTGCAGCAGCAGAACAGCCACGGGTGCTGCCTCCGCTAATCCCCATCACCGCACGCGCTCTCAGCCGCTTGCAAAYAGGCAAAGAAGGTGCATTGCGGGGCTCGCTTACGAAAAAGGGCAGAGGACCCTGAAGGGCTCTGCAAAGARAGCTGCCTACCCGGGAGGGAGGTCGCGTAACCGGACCTCACCTCACGTTGCCTCCTCTTCTCCTTGGGAGGAAAAAGGGCAGCAGCACCTGCTCTGCCAGAGCCACCGCGGCAGCCACACGCCGCTGCTGGAGGCGCGAGCGGCGACGCTGGGCTCGGCCATCGCCAGCCGGCCCAACTCCATGCTCCGAAACGACTCAGACGCAGAGGCGAGAGGGAACRAAGGGCAGAAGAGAGCYGAGCAGCTCAGTCCCACCTCTCCGACGGGGCGGTAAGGGCGATGCTCTTGTTGCCACCCCTCCAACCCAGGTACCTCACTTCCAGTTGGCCTCCGATGCGACTTAGCTGCAGCTCGCAGCACCCTCAAGAACCACAAAAACTCCACAGAGGTCGTTTCCTGAACYGCCTCACCCCTAAGAGAAATACAACAGTTCGACTAACAAGCTTAGGGAAGGGAACCTTCCCTGCTCAACCGGAGTACCTTCACGGCAGGGCGGGGGAACGGCCTGTCCTTTAGAACAGTTGCCCAACGCTGTACGTATCTTCACTGAGGGGAAGAATTTTAAAATCTCGCAGTGCTTCAGAAATCTCTGACGCTCTCCGTGGAGGCAATTCAGCACACGTCCGATCTCGATTTTGCTTGCCTGCCTTCCCTCCGCTGGCAAGCGAGCCGCATGAGACCTCTCTGCTGGAGCTCCTTTTCCCCAGACAGGCCAATACCGCGCTGGCGCAGCTGGCGTCGGARGGGGCCTGCAGCGCACCCCAAGAGGGGCGACGTCCTCGAGGGTGCACARTCGGGTCAGAGCAGACAAACTGTTAAGCCCCTGAACCGCTTCCAGGCACACACGCCTTATAATACCAGAAGTCAGAAAAATCGAGGGTATAAGCAGAACTGGTTTTAAATAGCCTGTTTATCAAAGTTCTCCAGGAGGCTTTAGTGGCTCTTCAGGAAGCGCGCATCCAGAAGAGATTACCACGTTACACGACATGAGAGACTTTCCAGCTGTCTATCGCACGTAATGCGGCAGTAAGAGGCTGCAGCGAACGACTGCCTTCCAAGTGATGCTAAAAGCTAACTTCATTCTGGAAAGCCTTCCTAAATCGTTGGAGACAAAAGGAAAATTAGGTTGCCAACTGCAGCAAATTTCCAGGCCTGTCCAGAGATTAATTTTTCCTGACACCCTATTACTTCACAGGCAGTTTCTGCTCGCCAAGTGCAGCTGTCAAGAAATTGTTAGGGTTTCTCATTCAACGTTTCTGTCACTTGAGCACATAACCAACCTCTGAAGACATTTGCTTTTGGCAGCAAAACCACGACGGAAAGTTGATCAAAAACGCAAACAGACTGCTCCGCTCCTCGCCCGCCCGGACACCGGCGGTGCCGTGCAAGGGCGCGTGGGCACGGGCTCCCGCCGGCCCGGCACCCCCATCCCACCGCCGCCGCTCGTCCCCAGCGCAGCTCCAGCCTCGCGGAGCGCAGCCTCCGCCGCCCGGCGCCCGGCGGGGCGAGCACGGGCTCCTGCAGCGGGAGGCAGCGCCGCGAGCGCTTCGCCACGAGCTGCCTCTTGTTAACCGGAGGGATTTGCACCGACTCGCCCGCCCCTCGGCCAAATCCCGAGGGTGCACCGCGGCCCGGGAGCGGCCCGCGCGCTCCTGGGCTGCGCAGCGTGCAGGAGCGCCCACGCAGCACAAAGCCAGCTTTCGCCGCTGGCCACGAACCAGGCGTTACCTCCTTAGAATACAAGATCTTTGGGGGCAAGAAATAACACTTAACCCAGCAAGGCCTGAAGGGCTCCGCACGCAAGGTCAGCTCAGCACTTCTGCACCACCCGCGGGCACTGGCCTGGGGGCAGCTCGGACACTTTGCAGCACGTGCCCTGGCTCCTCGCTTGGCTACACACCACTCCATTTTGATGGCAATTAGCTAGCCCAGACTATCTGCAGAACTGGAGCACGATGTCATTTCACATGCTAGCCATTTCCTTTGGTCCTCCCARTGTGGCTTTTTTGGAGTAACGTACCTGTTAAGACACACTTTTTAACCACATCACAGTTCACTAAACGTTATTGACTGATACCAGCAGAATTGCATTTGTAAGAGACCTTTCAAGCAACATCAGGACCTTAACAGCCTCACAATTACATCAAGGAGAACCTAACCYAATATACCTCCCAAAACTCCAAACTGTTAAATCACTCCAACTGACCTTTTAAGGTTTCTGCTTTAAAGCCCGTTAAACCARCCAGGCCAACCCCACAGAGCCAGAAGGCTCTGCAGACCAAGTGGGTCAGCAGCTTCCCCAGGAAAGCCACGGTGCCACTGCCATCTCGTGGAAGGACGCAGCACGGCGAGCTTGCGCGGCTCCCAAAGTACCAGGCAGGACTCAGATCTGCAGGCTGAAGTGCTTCACTTCAGCTAACTGCTACAGTGTCATCAGGCTTACCAGAAGATCCGTRCAAGTTCGTAAAGCACTCAGAGAAAAGCATCAGTCAGAACTTAACCTGTTACGTATTTAAAGACTCTCACCGAGACTTGCACGGGAACGCACGCTAGAGCGGGAGCAAAGCTGCAGAGGAAAGGGGAGAAACAGAGACCTAATTCAAASGATTTCAGTAGTCCGGTAGTAAACGAACATCGTAAGTGGCAAGCAATACCGCAGACAGCTTCCCAGACTACGCTGTTTCTGACACTTCCCCATRCTTTAGGTTCTGCTCCTCACAGGAGCTAAAGCTCCCACGTTGTAAAGGGCACAACAGCGAGAGGCGCAGGAACGCATGAGCCCGCAGAGCCGGCRGCGAGGCCGGAGATGCTGGCGATGACTCCGAGATGCTCCCGAACAGAGACTGACCCCCGCTTCGGGGCAGGGCAGGGCAGCCAAGCGCCCCCCTGCACACCCTCGCACGCCCCCGGCCCACGGGCGGCACGGCCGGGAAGGCCATACCGGCCGCGAAGGCGGTGCGCAGCCACGGGGCCGAGCCTGCCGGACAGAGCCCCGAGCGCCAGGGAAGCACCCTCCCTCTCCGGGTCTCCGCTCCCGCCTGCCCAGCTAYGAAGAGACTCGCTCCAGGCCTAGTACTCAGCTACAGAAACACAGCACAGCTGCCTCCTCGCGCCCAGCGGCGTATCTGAAATAAGCTGCCTCCGTCCGCTGAACGGCGCGTCGTTATTTGCAAACCACCACCGAAAAAACTGGCTGCCCAACAGGCAATTCAGTGGTTAAAACTAGCACGTGTCTCCCCTGCAAAACATCTACTAACAGATGACCTCTCTGGCAGCCCCTCAAGTACAAACAGTCCTATAGATTTCAGGAACACCACCACATTAATAAGGTAATAAACTCACATATTGATGTTTAAACAGGCAGTTAAGTTGAGAGCAATCTGGTTTGCACATCCATGGACAGATTGAGAAAGATTAAAAACAGCACAGAGTGGCTTTCAATGAAAGAGGAACAGTCTTCACTGCAGAATCCATGGTGAAACAATCAAATTATTCCAAGACATAAATAAGCAAATTAGTTTTCTCCTATTTTGATCCCAGTCTCACATTCTGGAGTGGAAAGTTCAGACAAAAATCAGGATCTATGAATTTGTTTCCTGTCGATCGTGAAAGAGAGCAGACAGAAACAAAAGGAATAGGAACTGGGGAGGATTTTTCARCATCACTGGGCATTGATTTAACTCTGTTCCCAAGTCAAAGTCACTGGAAACTTTATTTCTGTCTTCAATACACATAACAGATCAGTGCTGAAAATCCTACCATCTGGTATTCTTGCGCTATATATATTCATATGTGCACATACACATATGCAGGCCTGTTTTTTTCTCAGCTAGACCCTGGAACAGAATCACTTGCGTTAGAGGTACATGCTGATTAAATACGTGTTGCTGTCACGTTCTATAAACTGCAGCTAACCAAGATTATTTATTATTCAGTCTATAATTGACAACTCTTCCATCCTCAGCCATCTGGAAGGACTAAGAGTTTAAAGAGACAAGTAATGCTAGCATCAGGGAGCAATACATTTCTGGTGTGGCTGTAAGGCTCTTCCASGAGTTTTCA
Source organism: Rhea americana (assembly GCF_003343005.1). Taxonomy (NCBI): domain Eukaryota; kingdom Metazoa; phylum Chordata; class Aves; order Rheiformes; family Rheidae; genus Rhea; species Rhea americana. The sequence continues at coordinate 115,470 of NW_028186689.1, read as the reverse complement.
GCAGTGCAACATGGAAGCCCCAAATATTGTTATAGGACATGGAACACGAATGGTTGATGACATCCTAGAAATTACTGCGATTTTTGCGCACAGCTAAGTTCTAATATCACAGTTACATTTTGCAAAGTAAAAATGAGAGTAATTCAAACTGATATAAGCTTGATTCACTATAATTTACAAGCTAGYTCACTAAACTTCAGATGAAGTACTGTTTTCGCTTCTGATCAGATACTGATGCTACACTCTATACTTTAAATGTCACCAATATGGAAAACACTCACTCAGAGATGGTGTAGGAGGCTTCTCTGAATCTTCTCTGTCTTTACTTAAGAGATCCGYAGAGGTTACAAGATGTTCTTCGGAATCAGTGGAAATGTGGAATTGGATAGTACCAGATTCAGATTGCCTCACCTGAAATTTTGAAGTGAAGTGAAACCCTTTTAAAATAATATGTGCATACTCTACCATCTCTCTGAAAAGAGAACAGATTCTCTTACCCTGCAGTCAGAAAAAACTATRGTGCAAGAAGCATCTTTCCAGGCAGACAGAGGCAGAGCTGGCAGGGATTTATATTTTAACACCACCACCAAGAACTGTCCATTTGCAGAAACAAATACACTTGCAAACTCTTTCTCCARTCTGCCTCAGACATCAAATTTTGCTGAGGTAAGAATATGCACTTACATTCACTAGCTACTTAACAGTAAGCTAGAGAGTAGACTCAGCGCTCTACCTTCTCTGCGGTCTACGTGAACAACCACCCCAATCTACAACAGAGCAAGTTACACAGCTATTCAGGTTTGTCTCTGTGGCAGAGTGATTAGCGCAGTTTAGCCTYGTTATGAAATTCTGGAAACAACTGAGGCATTCTTGCACGAGATCCTTCCCCAGTAGTAATTTTAAAAAAATGATAAACTATAAGCACTTTGGAGCAAGGTCTCCAACTTTTTATTTGTAYGTACATCACTTAGGATAAAATAGCTCAAGTAATGACGGTCTCCAAGAAGTATCACAATAAATAGCACGTTTGCCAGCTGTGACAGGTCAGTGTGCGTATTCACCGTAAGTAAAGCAAGACGGCAGCTGACAGCGTTCAGCACGCTCTGTATAGCGCATGGGTATATTGGCAGGGGGGTGGAGGGTTGTTATCCTCACTCTGTTCTCTTAAGTCTTTATTCAGTCAGAGATTTGCTAAGAGCCTCCCTATTACCTGGGCACTTAAGATTCTTTAAAGGAGTTTTTTTTAAATGGAAAGACCCCATGCTGGGCCTGGCCCAAAAGCCAACAGGATGTTCAACTGTGTTTGCAAYGCAGCAGAAATCACAAAAGCGTCGCTTACCTCTCCAGAGCTCACGCTGTTTGGAGGGGTCTTGTACACCAGGACGTGGCTGGGATTGGGCTGAGTGCCTCCGCGCAGAGGCACMACCACCTCTGAGGAGGCAGAGCCCAGGAAGGGGTTCCAGGCGGCCCACCGAACCGAGTGCATGTAGGCCGCCTTGCTCAGAGACGTGCCGGACAGCGCCTGGGGAAACAGGAGAAGAGCAAGTGCAGCGAGCGCCAGGACCCCACGCTTTCGCACTGGAGGTATACCGCTGTCAACGTAGCAACAAAATAAAATAGGTTAAAATCAGTCATTTCCTGTCCAGTGAGCAATAAAGTTTTGTAGCATTCAGAATTTATGGTAGACCCGCTTCTGCCTTTAGGAAGTGTGACATTTTTCTAAAGTGCTTTTTACCCTAAAAGAGCACGAGCAGGCTTTTGCTGTTAGCACATTCTGGAATTATTCATACAGGCTGATTTATGCTGCAACAAAAGAAAACATCGAAGAGCAGGTCACAAAATGAGGCCTCAAAGGGACAGCGCATCTTTAAGCTTGCGCAGTCCATAACAGAAATGCCATTTACTGTCTCCTGACACTGCCAAAGCTGCACACGCACGGCCTCTACGTTCAGTTTTCCACGCCTGGAGAACAGGCTGGAGAGACTGCCCGCGTACACGTGGAAGTCCTAGGTCTACGCTCAGAGACAGGCCTCTGGGCTACTTCTGGTTTGGGCACAAGGGTGGGAAGGGATGGGAAGGCCGAGTTACATTCGCTGAGGTAAGAAAACAGTCTACATACTAACAGTAAAGAGTTTTTTATTATTATTATTCCCACTGAGCAACTCTAAACGTCAGGGACACGATGAATCCCCRGTCTTTGTACAATATAAAGAAGTGAATGCCATCAAATAAACTACGGTTCTTATCTTCAGCTGTACGTTTTCCACCCTTAACTCCAGTATTACAGAAATCACTTTTCTCTGCTTTCAGCACATTTGAGACGTACCACTTCCAAGCACATTATTTGTCTTTCCAGACCCATTTTTGTCAGAGCACAGCATTCCCTTCAAAGCACTGACTTTCCAGGTGCAAAACAACATCGGCACTACTCCGCTGACGGACAGGGACAGGGCATCGCCCCCGCGCAGAGCGTTCGGGATCATTCGTACTCCGCAGTTAAAGATTACTGGGCTGGCTTCCTCACAACACTTGTCTCCCCTCCGCTCTTTGCCACTGGCGGTGCAGACAAACACGACTTTAAATGATTTTATCTGTTTGAGGCTAAACAGAATCATGGCTACAGCTGCATACAGATATGAATCCTGCTCTCACTGTAATCATTGCATAACTCTTCCCACTCGAGTGCTTTTTATTTTTTCTTGTACATATCCAGTTTAACATGTCACTGAAATTACTCCCCTTTCTGCATTCTACGGTTGCAATATATTAGACAATCGCATTTCCAAGATAATTTTACTTCATTCCTTTACAAAATTATGCAAGGGACTATAGCTYTATATTCTGGATCAACAAAATGCAAGACAGTGCTTTTCAAAAATAATTTCTCTGGTATTTTTTTTAACATACATAGGCTGAGAAAAAAGCCCCACAACCCCACCTCTCCTTTTCTAATTTTAGTCTTTTTTGTCAATATTTGGCTCCAAGTGATCATTTTCAGCCGAGCAGTATAAGTGAGAGTTTATAATGTAAGCGCTAGCAGATTTTACTAGGAATTTATTATCACCATTGCCATAATAATAGGGACAATGTTCCATGAGATGAGAATTCTTCCTATGTATAGAAGGTGATTAGGTCTCTGCAATAAGGACAGAGAGCTCATTAAAGAACCAACTCTCTCAAATAGCTGCATTAATGATATATTTTTGACCATCTACCTCTCAAAGATGGGAAGTGTATTCTAAAAAGAGGCTAAAGGGTTCCACTTACCCAATCACTTCAACAGCCTCCCCTTAAAATCGAAGGTTATGAAGAACATGCACAAAGAAAGAAAAACTTATAGGTCTCTATCAGTGTTTGAAATCATCCTTACAGCTCCTGGCTAAGTGCTAATTACAGCGCAGAGACTACCACGATTAGCTTGGCAATCTGCTTTGGGATTAGCGCGCAGGGTCACTGGGTTCACCTTGCCGCGGCGGGGGCCTCAGGCGGCTCGTGGCACGGCGGGAYGCCAGGCAGCGCCGGTCCTCCGCCGGGGACGGGCGGCCCCAAGGACCGGGGGCCGCGGGCGCACCCRGAGCGTGCGGCGAAGGGGATCGCGCCAGCCACCGCCTGCGCGCGCCAGGGCTGCAACTAAGCGACTGCCTCACCTCGCAGGGCTCTCCGGCTGGCCCCCTCACCATCGTCACGCACGCTAGGGGCATTCTGCTTCTCTCTGCTCGCAATTAAACCTAGCGACGCAACTTGAGTTGAAAAATAGAATTGAGTTTGTTAGCACAGTTGARAAATATATGCATTCCGAGACCCAAATCCCTGCAGATCCTTAGGTTTTAGCTTTTTAAATGAGTTGAATCCAATATCTAATTTCCAGCGGCACGGCTCTTCTCAGATTTTCCTCTCCCAATCAATACAAATCCCTTTGGTCTGGCGTGTGTGTGCCACTTTTATAAATATGGATATTTTCCCCCAGTTTTGCTTTGGATAGCTCTAATATGAGAAGACATTTACTGCATTATCAATGACCCTCTCACAGCCATCTTAGTGGGACAATTAGGGACTCGTAACAAATCAATTGCTATTGATTCAGCCACTCCGTCACGCCACAGACTAATGGCAGGAATAATAAAGGATCTCTGGAGATGACAGCTTGGGCAGAGAGCCGACGCGGTGCTAGAAAAGCCCCGAGCCRCGCTCCGCCGGGCGGCTGTTGCTAGGGAAGGGAATAGAGACACGCTGCAGCAAGCGCTTCCCTGCTGCTYGCCTGGCTGACAACAGGCACATTTCTAAACTTTGTACCTCCTGGAATTAGATCATCTTTATCCTGTTTGCRTCCGCCTGCTAGGATACAGAGGAGCACGACACGCGTGGGCGATGCCACGCAGCGCAGCCCAGCCGGCACCCCATCGACCCGCACATCCTCCCCGCTGCACCGGGCTGGCGTGCCACAAACAAGGCTCCGGCCGCTCTCGGTCGATGCCTTACTGATGTTCGTCAATACTTCATCCCAGCAACACGCAAGAGGCAGCTTTAACCTAGCAGGGAAAAAAAAAAACAGCGCAGCTTGCCGACACTGCAGATGTCGACGCGGCAGATGCGTTTCCTGGTCTGGAAAGCGACACGCCGCCGGTGGGCAGGGAGGGATTATTTTCAGGGCTCCTCTCCGACACCGGTGCCGTTTCACAATTAGGTAAACGGCATGAAGGGAAGGAGACGCTCGCACTTCACTAGCTACAGTTTGGAATCATTTAAGGTTCATTTTAACCTCCAAAAAAAATGGAACGTTATAACTGAATACACACAAATGATCAGCAAATCTATGTTAGCAAACGTGATCTTTGCATGCACAATCAACAGAGATTTCTCATGACTGAGGGGTGGAACAAGTCACGTTTAAACATCCAGAAAAACCTCAGCACTCCAGAAAAGAATGTGAGGGGTTAATCTTTTTTTCCAGCATCAAGCTTATTTTTGTGCTACCTTCTAAAGAGGAGCCTTTTTTTAAATTAAAAAAGCTGAAATTCTCCAAATCAGTTTGCCAGAACACTCCACAACTGCTGCAGGCTAAATTTCCCCATATACATATACACAGTGGAAAAATTTAACAACATATAATTAAAATGATTTAATAAGCCCATTTGTGACACACTACACAGGGTGCTGTTGAAAGCACTTTGACATTTTGAGAGGAGATATTTGCTTTTGTCCTACAGAGTGAAACTGTTCTTTGGATACTGTACATGAGCAAAGGGAGCTATTGTTTGATCCTAGAAGATACTGTGCAGTAAAGCGCAATTTTCCCTCCTGCCTCCAAGTTTTATAATGTTCAAAGGCAGAAGTGAATATTTAAATTTGATGGCAGTCAAAATCTCCAGCAGTAGTTAAAACTAATAGAAAGACTCACTTGTAAAAGAGCCTGATGAGACTCCAAAGACTTCGACACTAACGATTTCCTCGTTCCCTCCCTCCTCCCCCTGCGGGGAAGCAGGATTATCTGTAATCCCCCCTGTAGACTCTGCTCTTGACGCATTTTACCTCCTGAGCAGAGGACACGGATAGCATGCACGCCAGCAGATTGCTCCCCAGTSCTCCCAGAAAGCAGAGCTTGCACGACCACGAGCGCGGCCCGCTTTCGTCCTTCTCTGCGCGACGGTCGCACCCTTCTTGGCGCTCCCAAGAGTGGAGCTTCGCGAGACGAGAGAAGGCAGACGAGGCAACTGCCCCGAGCTGCTACCCGTTAAGGATCAAGCAGCCCCCACGTCCCCCGGGGGCGCACCGGGGCAGAGGACTCGCCAACACCCGCTTTTGGGCAAGCGCAAAGCTGAACCCCGACAAACCACAGCCCTTTCCAGGCAGGAAGAGGAATGACATCCTGCCCTCAGCTCCCAGAGCACAGTCCATCCGCCACTGGGATTTGCCCCAGRTGTTCCCAGGGTAAGGCAGGAAGCCACCCTTGGGTGAAACCCAGGGCTAGTAAAGCAACAGAGGAGTGGGCTGTCGACTGCCTTCTAGGACATCAGCTAGCAAACGCAGTGGAAGGGACTGGCAGCGGRATTTAAATGCCAGAAGGAATCACTGCTTGAGCAGGAGCAAGGAGGCGCCGAGTCAATGGTCCATCAAGTAAAGCTTCAATACAAGCTGGTCGAGCTGGGCTCCTAATCGAAGACGCTAAGAGACCAATGAGCCAAAGGTAGTCACAATTCCAATTTACAAGACCAAGGATGCATACAGTAATTGCATTCACAGAAGCAGAGCAGCGCCTAATAAGCACTCACATTTTTAGTACTTTCTACCAAGATTAATAAATCTCTTGTTGGGAGGATTCTTTTATTCAGTGCGCTTTCTCTTCTGCTTTATGTTCCCCATCTGTCCAAGTCACAAATCTGAGCTGCTAGTCAACAGTAATTTTTTTTAAGAAACAAACAACTTTTTTCCACTAGTGCACTTAATGAGCGAGCAGAGCACTGCCACAACACAAAGACTGATTGTGGGGGAAAAAACCCAATGGGAAGCAAAGAAGAAATTTATCAAGCACTAAGATCTTGTGATTGCTCTGACTAATGAAAAACACTTCATTTTTCAGAAATAATTAAAAAGCAGTGATGTGTTAAAATACGCCAGRAAAAGGTACAAAATACTGAAACTCTGCAGAAATAGGGGTTTGAATGAGAAAATCCTGCAACTATACAGTAGATATCCAAGAGCTATCTTAAGAAATACGAAATGTTTTGAGCTTTGGGCCTGTGATTCTTGAGGTCATCCGAGTTCAGGTATGAAGGGCACATCTTTCTCCTACATCATTAACCATTTCTGTACAAGATTGCGTATTTGCCTCCCAAAATAAGTGAAGATCATCATGGTGGGAGTAGGAAACATAGAAAATTTTGCTAATTTTAGCAGTGATAGTTGAGTTATTTTCAAACATGCTTAGGGAGAAAAAAACAGAACACAAAAAGCTATGTCTCTCAATTTAAATCATCATTGTTCAACACATTTATAAAAGGTTGCTCTTTTAAAAACGTTWAAAAAATCCCTCTTTGCTATAGATGTCGCACAACGTGTACTGTTTGAGTCATTTTTTCACTCCGCCGAAAGCTGAGGCATTCAACAAATTCCCTATCTTTCCAAGTCCCTTTAAGAATTTTTTCCACAGAATTGTTTTAGATTCATTTCAAACTGTCCTGATGTTAACAGAAGGGGAAAAATATACATGAATGGAGTTCTATGAAAAAAGGGCTTCATTAATAAATGTAACCTCTAATTTTGAATTGCAAGGGCACTACCCCTCATTTTTYTCTCACCTAGACATAGAACACTAGCTTGGTAGGTTGAACGACCTAGAATTACTGTCTAGCTGGACCATATGCAGCACAATTTAGCATTTCAGAAGTCAGAAAGCCATGCACTAGCAAGAAACTATTCCATTTTTCCTTACAGGACTTAAGAGCTTAACCATTTAGGAAGGAGCTATTGAATGGATGACACGTGTCTTAAATGCCTGCACTAATTATACAGCAGACAAGAATAGCTCAGGTGTCACTCGTCTATTATCTTGGTAATACAGGATGGTGAAATTTGGGCAGAATAGCCAGTTACTCAAAAGGACTCTGGTCCATCAGGTGCAGATTTATATTCTTTAATAATTGATCAGAGAATCTTTAGAAATGTCACTGAGCTACCAGAGCAGCTGTGAAGCAGTTACTGCAGTCCTTCAGGGATGTGTGACTAGTTAAGGATCGTCAAAGCCTTTACTGGTTTCTAAGGCTTCTCTACACTTCTAGATGAAAAGTCATTTACAAGTGTGCAGTTCATCCCTACCTTCCCGTTGGCTCCCCCCGCTGCACAGAAGACATACTCAAGCTGGAAGAAGATTGCAAACGCTGGGTGACGAACCATTTCAGTCAAATGAATGCGACTCCTCAGAACCAGAGCTTGACCTACTCTGCTGTGTTGGAGCATAACAAAAGGGAGGATTAAAAAGCAATTGCCAGAAGTATTTATTTAGGACGCATGGTTGACTGTCTGCTTTGCAAGGCACTGAGCTAAGTACCAGAAAACAGGCTAACAGACAGCACAGGGAGTTAACCAAGCTTCAGTCTAACAAAAAAGATCAGAAGCAGAGAAGGGGAGAAGCGGGGTCTGCAGCTCTAGCCCTGCAGGCAGGAGCCTGCCAGGCAGGAAAGGAAAGGAACTGGGGCTCTTGGCGAAGGTGTTGGACCCGCAGCAGCTATGGGTTCTCGCTTTTTACCTTGCTCTGGAGCTGGAGCTCTGCTTCCCGAGGAAGCTCGCCGAACGCCCCCGAAGCACCTCCGCCTCCGGCGCCAGCACGGCCACCTGCGGCGCCTGGACAAAGCGCAGGCCGTTGTGGACGCCGATGTGCAGCCGCCGCTCCTGAACGGCGACCGTGGTGCCGTCTGGCATGGAGTTAGCCTAGGACACAGGTTTTCAGAAAGATCAATTACAGCCTTGAACAGCAATGCCTGTCTGGGAAACGCACGGCAGTAGGCTGGAGGGCAGGTTCCCCAGGGCTGAGAAGGGAAGGAGGAACCTTCAGCCAAGGCAGAAAACGAACTAACGCTGCAGATGCTGTTCGTTGGCACAGCTAGATCAGCCTCTCTGCAGAGGCATCACCCCAGGGTCCCTCCCTCCGCAGCGCTCTCRCAGAGCGGCAGTGGGCCTCAGCTCCCACCCGCACGGCCCCCGCACCAGCCAGCGCTCAAACGTCTCTTTCAAAGAGAGGTCTTCGCATACACTAACGAAACAGAGCCTGCAGAAAAGCAATACCCTGGGTCTAACCCTGACTCAGACTCCAGGCACACRGGTAGGGTGCATTGGGGCAGGGGGCACTCAGCACCCCACACGGCCAAGCCTTCGGAGTGGAAACAGCCCRGGACGGGGCAGGGAGGCACCCTGCAATCCAGCCATGCGTTTGAGCAGCTCGGCTCCCGCCAGGCCCTCTGCCTCAGTCGCTGAAGTGCATTCAGGGGCTTGTGAGGAGAAAAGGAAAATTTAGGCAATCAGTCATAAACTAATAAAAATGGAACCTGCCCCAGAGTGATTGCTGGATATTAAAGTATTTCATCTTAACAGCAGATTCAGCACAAGTCTGACAAATAAACAAGGACTTTGCTTGAGGTCTCTGTTGCTCACTAAATGGTATGACTCTTAAAGAGACTTAGAACAAACAATTTTATATTTCCACTTTTCAATACAGCTGACCAAAACTCTACTTACTAGAGTTTGCCTATTCAAAACAAAACCTGCATAAGATTTCTTTTTGGATTAGTATACAGGAATTTTAAGTAAAGCAAGAAAAATACTTTAATAGCAAAAATAGGATACTCTCAAGCAAAACAAATATACTAATGGAATTTATCCAAATATTTCCACTCCATGTGAAAAGAAAAGCACTGACATTATTGCTTATCTATTGTACTTTCTCCTATTGTAACGCTATTGGCACTACCTTAAGTAAGCGATCATTGTTTAGTAATTCCAGCAGTTCTTCCTCAAATTTCTCCAGAGAAGGGTACAGATGGATGGAGAGTTTATCCAGATAGCATGTGACTGATTTCATGAGCCGTGGTTTCAGAAAGCAATCATCTGAAAAGACAAGGCAGCCAGCTACACATTACACTGCGGTCACGGGAGGACTTCATCAGTAACCGGAGGGGCTGCCCGGCCACCCCATCCCCGGCCCTGCTGCTGCTCGGGCAGGGAATAGCCAGCAGATAGAGCACAGAGCCCTCAACCTTCCAAAACCAAACTCAAAAAAACTGAACGTCTCAGGGCAGTTTATGTTCCCCTTCTAAATGCTGCTAATAATAAATTCTACCATTCAACCATTTGATAAAAGTGCATTGTACAGACAAAGGAGCATCTATTACCACTTCAGCTAAGTTTCCTGACACTACCTATATTCTTCTCCAGCAAGTGCAGCGTGTTCTCCCCTCTCCTGCTATTAAATTTACCATCCTGACTCTAACAAAGTATGATAGCCGTCAAGCACCCTTGTCTCCCGAAGCCTGACAGCTCAACAAGCACTGCAGGGTGATACCAGCCGGGGATGGACTCGGGCAACACTTGCCATAGTAAAATGACCAAGCAATTGCCCATCAGATCAGGCCATGACAAGCGCTCAGAATTTCACGTAGTAATTCTTAGGCAGGGCCAGCTTGTTTGCCTTCGGCCCACACCCGCAAAAAAAGGAGCTGCCCGGGTGCCCGCGAGTCCCCGGTGCCTGGCTTGAAGGATGCCTCTGCCTCAGGGCGCAAGGCAGCGGCGGGACCCCTCGGGGCCTCCTCCGAGGGGCACCCGAACGAACGGGCCCTCACAAACCCACACCGCGCGAAAAACCAGGAGCTCCCCGGCCTCTGCCTGACAGCACTAACGCAGCGAGCGCACAGGTTAGGGAAGAGCCCTCTGGGCTCCGAGGAACGGAGGAGCTCCTAACAACTCCGGGCTTGCAAAGCTGGAGCCTGCCCTAATGTAATTGTAGAAGTCAAACACACTTTACACGTTCCGTATCCTGTTACCCTGTGCTTCAGTCTATCAAATTGCAGGGAAYGTTTTGCCTAAACTACCCCTTGTAAACTAATTTCAAGCATCTTGTTCCTTTATATCCAGTGTAGTACTGCTCTTTATTGCTTGCTTCTTTTGCTTGAGGGAGGGAAAAGCAGAAGCTAAAGTCTGCTAACTTCTGCTACAGATCTTTCCTTTAAAACAATTAAAAAAAATCACTAGAAATAGGAATTAGAAACTTTACATTCAATTAATTTGTTGCCAAAAGCCTGAAGTCATTAACTGCAAGAGCAATGATGAGCACATCTGCAGCTGGGCATCTGGGATGCCACAGTCACGATCCTGTTATGCCTACACAGCACTCTCACATTTACCACGTCTCCCAGCTCCCCCAGACTCTCCAGCACATACCGGKCTGCAAACCGCCTCCCGCTCCCCTGCCATGCGGGAGGCTGCTGGACTACAAGGCGGCCGTGGGTTATTGATAATTCTGGGTAGCACACACAACTCCACACGGGCTTCCTCTCCCGCTGAAGCCCGATGCTCAAGAGATGGTTTTGGCAAAAAAAAAAAATTAACGGAATTAATACCGTCATCTGGCCAGTGAAGCAAAAGAACTGTTGGCCAGGAAACAAACATCCATGGCTCTGCGTGATTTTAATGCCAAAATAATACTTCTCTCATCAGCCACAAGATGGGACTAATGCTCTGTGCTGCTGGAAGTACACAGCTTGATACACACACACACACACACACACACACAGATGTTTACTAAGGATGCAGGGAAACGCAACTCCTACCTGCCAGTAAGGGCAAAGGCTCCAAAAGCTGGCAAAATGGTTAAGAAAATGCTTTAGCAGCCTGTGTTACAAGTGGTTCTACTCCTAGATTTTCAGACTATCACCAGTTTCTGTCTGTGGGCTCAGAGGATGCTGCTCTTCCTCCCCGCRTGCCAAGCTGCAGCCATCTCACGGTTACGCTTTCATGTGGTGGTCTTAACAGTACTGGGGACGCAACTGCTTTGGAGACCTCGCTGCAACATTAATTGTTTTAACRTTAATTGACGCAAACCAAGAAGCAGTCACGAGCAGGGTTTTCTAACCAGTAAGTTGAAGAATAATTCAACTGAAGAATTGATGCAGTCTTTTTATTCTCTGAATTTTCAGATGCCATAATTTTAGTAGTATCAGCTCAAATCATAAAGCTCTGAAATTCACAGGTAAAGGTTTATGAGGGTTCAGAGTGTCARAATCTCATCCCTCTGGACTCGCCAGATCTCCAGCTCTCCAGAACACCATCGTGAACAAGGACAATTTTAAACAAGTTGTAAAGGCTTCTCCTGAGACTCAACTGAATGACTGTAATTAAATGAACCATTATTTATCCACAGTAGTTTCCAGGCAGTAAAGCAATTAACAGAAAAGAGAACAGAATGAAACCATTTTGACATTTTTAAGGATTAGATACAAAACACTATGACTACATCTCTGTGAAAGGAAAATTCCAGAGAAGTCCATGATACTTCTTTCCAAGTAAGAAGCAGAAGGAATTAGTTCAATACTTTATGTCAGAACTCGAGAATATTTCTAACACCCTGAAAATAGTAATTTCTGACACAGAAATTAATTTTTAAAGTCAGAATAGACCAGTAAGACATGCAGTTTGACTTCCACCACACCACAGACCAAAGATCCTCATCCCATTAAAGCATTAAAGCACGTCCTTGGGGACCTCCAGGCTGACAGGTGTGGCAATGGAGGCCACCAAGCCCCTAAGAAGGCAATTCAAGCGATGAACCAGGACTGCCAGCATTTCACAACCCGGACAACTCAGATACTTGGAGGAATCGTCCTCCGCATCCCAGGTTTGGCGAGTGACCTACTCGCATCATTCTTATGTCAGTCCTGCCAACCAGGCTTCTCTGCAAAAGAAGAGCTCAGCATGCCCCTGCGTGTTCCTGCCTGGGAACTTACTTAAAAAGCACTTCAAAGAACCAAGGTCATCTTTTCCCACTGACGTCACTTTGCCCGTTAGCGACACAGTCCCCCGAGGTTTCAGATTAGCAGGGATTTATGTGCGTGAGTTTTGGGGAGGTCAGAATGGGCACCGTGCTGCCACATCAGGCAGGGAGTTTTCTCCCTTGGAACAATTCATTCCCTTCAGAGTTTCTCAGTGGGGGCTCTATAAAGCACAAACTGTTTCAGACTACATATTTTACTGTTATTGTAAATATTTATGAGTTCCATAGTCCCTGCTACAAGGCACTATAGAGCTCTGTTGGTTTAATTGTCCAGTGACCGAGATTATTTGGAACCTTCTGAGTTTAACGTTTTGGGAACAGAACATTGCAGGAAGAGAAAATGAGTGTCTGGCCACACTTCCTGGTCCCCGCTTTTATCACCTTTTCACTAGACCACATCATTCCTTTTATCCTTCAGACACAAATTAAAACTCTGTAATCTTTAGTATGGGAAGCTCAGAGATATGATACAGAKATAGATATAATAGATTACCTATTATAATTAGATAATTATCTAATATTAATTTATAATACATCTATTTCAGTGCTGAAACAGATTGCTGGTGCAGAAAGGAGAAGAGAGGGGAAGAGACCTAGGCATTAAGAACAAATTAGCAAATGTGTATGTGGAACACACAGGTACAGCTGCTCTTGCCTCAATGTAGGGCTCAGCCCACAAGTTCTCTCGAGGTCTCCTCCCGCCCCACTTTCCCCAATCCAGTAATCTCTACGGCAGTTCGAGCTCTGTGTTACTGGACTTTCTGAATAAAAAAGTCCATGTGTTTGTTTTCCTCGTATGAAGCAGTTAAAAGCAAATTCTTCGTTCACTCCTGCAGTCTTCTCGTTATGATCGCTTGCTTGTGCCACCATTGCGCTTTTACAATGCCAAACGCTGCCTGCCATAGCGGCAAGAACCCTTAGAGAAAGGCCTTTYCTAGAGCGCACCTAGGAGAGGCAGCAGCTGATAACTCTGATTTGACATGTGAGCGAGGGCGTCCCAGGGTCTGAGCAGAGCACTGAGGGGTGGGAAGGGCTGGCCTAGCTCTGCATCTGTGCCTGAGTCCCTTCGGCACTCAGTTTACCTATGCCTCYCCTCTCAGGTCACTCAGCTGAAAACAAGGACAGACTTGCACGTTCACAGAGGAGCTGCAAGCCTCCAATCGCTTGTCAAGTGCCTTCAGATCCTGCACGAAGGGTACAGCCTCATGCAGTATGCTGTTTCCTTTACTAATGCTCATCACTTCCACAGCTGCACATCTCACCCTGCATTCTGCAGATTCATCTGACAAGACTTGTGTTAAACTCTGCTCTTGGAGAATGCCTGCGATGGCAGAGCGCATTCATCAGGGACAAGGCTAGCCCAGGGCGCAGGCCTTTTCTCTGGCATGCCCCTGTGCTTCCATTCCCCTTGCGGAGGCAGCAGATGCTGCCAGGAGACGCAGTCCCAGGGGTGGCACCTGATGTCCAGGCACATGGCAGCAGCAGTTACTTGGGAGCTACATCTGGGACTGCTTTATCTTCAGTATCCCAAAGGCCTTCTTTCTGCTTCTGAGCAGCCTGCTCTAGTAAACATGTTCACGCTTCTTTGAGCCTCTGCACTGCTGCATTACACTGAAAAGAACTATACCGTGGTATCATCTGCATGGCCAACTCACCCATATCTGAGTTCTGGCCTCTCAGGTTGCAGGAAAGACCCTGAAGTYTCATCTGACTTACTTTTCTGCATCCAGAGAACTGACGGAATCCTCAGTTGTATCCCTTTCTGTGCCATTTCCACGCATGCCRATAGAAGGCTGCTCCCAGAAAAGCAGTGGGTGCTCCCTGCACATAGTCTGGGTTGTAGACACTCTGTGCACAAAGTCCTCATTACACGCTGGCTGCTGCAGAGACTCTGGTCACTCCTCATCTTAGCAGCCTCTTGAGAGGAAGTTCCTTATTACTTCTGAGGAAGCCTTCAACTAGGCACCTATGAACARCAACTAACCTCCTGCCTTTTTCTGCATGTATAAACTACACCAGCATCTCTGAGGACCACTGAGAGGGAGCAGAGCACTTGGACGGAGGTGCCTTTACYCCAGCACTTGCATAACACAGCAGTGAAGAGCCATCAAGGCAATAAAAATACTACTTTAAGCTCAAGCAYTGAATACTAGACACTTCGAAAGCAAAGAAATCAAAAACCAAGTACTCTGTAAATCTTTCTTCCCACCTATGATTTCTCCATATAATTCATAGAAAATAACAAAGTCTGGCCTATTAAGACCAGCACAGAAAGGTGCCTTTTTTAAATAGGCACCGGTGACTCAAGTACACGCTGGTTAATAAAATCTGGCTGAGAAGTTCCATTGGTAATCAACTGCACGTAAGATATTATTGCAGCTTCTCTATTTATGACATTGCAGCACTGAGATGTGACTGACTGCTGTTTGTCAGTACATTTTGCTAGCACAGTAAAAACAGAACTAACACTCCTCGCACCCAGACGAGGGTGACATACAATGACACCAGGAAGCAAGAACCCAGCTGTCAGGCCTGATTGCTCAGGCCACTACATTTATGCCCTGCTTTGTAGACGCATTGGATGTGTCCACAGAAGGATCACTAACCTGACTACAGAAGCACAGACACGTAAGAGAACTGCCACCTCAAAGGGACAGATCCAGAAAGCAGTTTTCTCCCAGATATCTGTACACAGACCTCAAGCCTCACTGGGCTACCCAGAGGGGAACTTCCCTTTCCAAGTAACCATGTTGGGAGAGAGGACACGTTACCACCCTTTGCTTGCCCACACAGCCCAGAGGCACTGCTGAACATCCACSAGCATGCCCAGAAAACAGATGCCACCGCCTGCTGGGCCCTGCCTGTCCTGTCCACGGCCTCCAGYGGCATCCAGCGCACTCAGCAACACCACGAGAGCAGTCACGAGCAGCATCGCTTCATACTGCAATTTGACCAACACAGGCAGAAGCAAAAATCAAGGAGCCCTTACTTGTGTCTCCACGTGCAGACAGCAAACCAGGAATTTTCTGCGACCCAGACACCAGAAGGTTTTCAGGAAAGAGGTGAAATATGGTCTCCAGGGGCTGGTGGGGCCTTATGGTATATTGCAGGTGACTGTTCTCTATCACTGTCATGTATTTATTCTCTAAATAAAAGAAAACATTATGAAATTATTAAAACCATGGGGAAACAGTCGTAAAGCACTGTTGCCAGAGGAATTAATAAACGAACATTCCAGGAGCAAAGTAAAACCTGAATTTGAAAAGTTAGGGTTTTTATCCAGTTAACAATAACACACTCCTGAACTCCTGAATAAATAGCCTTTTTCATGCTCAGCTTTGCRGGAATTCTGGCTCCACAGATCTTCACATTCTGCTGCTTCAGGATAACCACAATGAATGCCAAGCTGAGCAAACAGAAGCAAGCAAAGCAGAAGTACCTAGATTCACACAAAGCTGCAACAACTTAGAAAAAGTCAACCCATTTTTCAACAAAATAGTTCTTCTTGCTCCTTTATCTTGCAGTTTTTGTTGTTCCCGTATAAGCAGATCTTTGAAAGAAAAGTAAGAGAGTCCTCCCCAGGACAGAGTAAGGCTTTTACAGAATCAGTTAAGATGCACTTTGGTATTTGCCCTTCATACAGAGAAGGAAGCAAAAACTTGACTGAATGCAGGTAGTCTCAGTAGGCCTAYGCAGGATACTTGTTTTTAACAAAACATCTGAAATGTTCATTTCACTTTGACAAAGTAGCAAAATCAGGAGATGGGGAAAACTGAAGTGACACATGCAGCGCCACTCATCCTCTGATCACAAGCATCTCGTTCCAGAGTTTAGATTTAAGTTTAAGTTTAGATTCCCTTTCAGCACAAGACGGAAGAAATCTCCGTTCCGTGCATTGCTGCACAACATATCCCCAGCGCCTTCAAAGCTCTTGAGCTACGTCTCTCCTTTCAAGCTACCAAGAAGCATTTGCCATTCATGGAATTAGGTTATGGCTCTTTTCACATCAAATGGAAAAATAAGGTGACTTACTTTCTGGCTACGAGACAGTCACTAGGAGTAGTGAGTGCATGCTGGCATCCTGAGCRCTTGGGAAGGACTATTACTCAGATACCAATTATGCCTCTCAAATAGCAACAAATCCGAGCTGCCTTCTCTGAACAAAAGTCACTGTACAGACAGCAGAAAGCTTTCTAATGGCCATAACGTTTGGTACTTTTCAAACGTCTTTACTGACCGCCATCACCGGGCAAGCTGAAAACTTATTCCTACACTTGTCAGTGCATTGTCACTGTTAGCTATAGAATCCATGCTCATTTCTAGTGCTAGGAGACTTCCGTTCCAGCAGACAAAAATGGGCATCTTTCACAAGGTGACTTTCTATAAAGAGCTCCACCTGGAACAAAGCAGCTATCAGCTTCCAAATCTAAAATGTTTTTTTTGGAACAGAACCCTATCACTCTTACATTTTATTTCCACTATGTTGCTTACAAGAGCATYTCTAAATCTACCTCCACTTCCCTTGAAACATGCCAGAACTGTTTAAAATTTCTTTTTCTTTCACAGTGTGAAGGGGTTTTAGCTTCTCTAAATGAGACAAAGTTATAACCATATACACAAATAAGCCACTATTTAGACTCACATTCTCACCTTTTCTGTCTTGGTACTGAAACCTACCAGGCAACTCCAGTGCTTGAAACACGGCACGAGTCTGCTGAGCACCACAAGGGCACAGACCACAGCTACCCTTGGGGCTCAGGTTAGGCTGGCTTGAGTCAAGGCCGCTGTAATCCGGCCCATCTGCAGCCCCTACTAGGCTTTCCTCCCCCCTTTTCCTTAACCYAGCACCAGCATTTTTGTGACTGGTAAAAAGCAAAGTGAGTTTTCTCTTTCCTTCTTCCCTGGGTAAGGAGAGCACATCTCTCTAGCCCCACATACTGGCCAAACAYAGCTAGTTGTTCAGCTAGTAAATTCACTTTGAGCCTTCAGGAAAGCAGCGAGCAAACTGACAAGTACCAAAAACGTTCAGAAGGACAAAGGTCTCAGTTACACACTCTGCAAGGCAACATCCTCTTGTATTTCATCTTTTATGACGTGCAGCCCTTGCTTTGTGAGCCAATCAATACGTATAAATAAGTAACTGAAACGCATTTTTTAGGCCGCGATGTCAGCTTGTCTTGCAAGGACTCACAGAACCACCTCTTTCCTCTCCGCAGCCTCATAGTTTCCACTCCACCTGACTCATCCTCATCCACACGCATGTGGCCAAAAGCTTTGTATGCTAATACAGCGGGAACACATCTGCCAGGTAAACACATTAAGTATTTGGATAGCCAACATTGCAAAGAAGGGAGTGATACATAATATCTTGTTGCCACTTACTTTCTACAGGATCCTGGAAAAGCGGATGCAGTAACGCACGGGGTGTCCCGTGGTATAGCTTGAGTCTAAAACCAAAGAGCAGAAGTCAAATATGAAATATTCAGTAAATTCATGCTAAAGCGCATTTTCTGCAGTGCCTCTGTCCTTTAGTAAGAAACYTATCCCTACTTTGTTACCATGAATTCTCTATTGGGGACAACACCATTATTGCTTTTCTACTAGTGAGGAACTCTAGTCTTCTAAATGCTAGGTTTGTTTTTGTAGTYGCAGGACCACCTTCTCCATCCCCAAAAAGCAATCGTGTATGTTGCCGTATCACTTTACGGCATTCACCAGAACACTAGTGAGCTCCGCTTCCCCCACGCAGAAGGCACCTACCCTCTGTCCTTGGTAGCCAGATTTGTCGGCTCTGACTTGCTGTTGAACAGATGAATGATTCCAAACCCACACGACAGCTCTTGAGAGATCCCATCTTGTTTCTTGGCTATTGCCACAACTTCCACAACAGCAGTGATGCTGGGGTRGTTTAATGAGGTGTGGAAGTAAACGGTCTAGTTGAGAGATGAGGAAAGAAGGGAGAAAGGGTATTTTAGATTTCATGCCTGACTGGAATAGCTATTGGCAGGCAAATTCATGTTACAAGTAGACAGAAAGCCTACTGCAAAAAAAGCCAGCCACAAAGCTTGCAGAGTAGCAGCTCATAGCAGATGACCTCCAGCAGGTGTGCTGAGCATACTGCTTGGAAATGTCAAGCTGAAATGGAGGCTGGTAGCCAGGGAATGATTCTGGAGCCTAGAAGAGTATTCCCCCAAGCTGTCTATTTACATTCTCCGTCACTTCCTTCCCCCTCTACACACCCACCTACCCACTCTTGAAGGGCTCCTCCTAAAACTTTTTGGTTAGTAAAAGGGCTATCTTTGCTCCTTGGCGTGTTGACAGGTCAGTACAGTCAGCRCTACAGCATTTTTGCTCTGTGTTTCTTTAGTTACGACTAAGGAAAAGCATTTTCTTTGGAAGACAGGAAAATGCCTGTTTTCCAAGGCAATATGAATTAGTAATTCTCAGGCTGCAAACTCCTTAAAAGGAGCATTTAAATGCTCATCTGACCTACAAYTTTGTTGTGAGCCCTATGCTAGAAAAGCAAAACCAGCTAGAAACTCTCAGGTCTGGTACAGCCTTCATCTCTACTATGAGAAAGGGAGATCAGAGTGGTACAGATCTAAGARGGGAGGGGACCGGACACAGGTCATCTCCCAGGGACAGGATTTAAAGCCAGGTTAATCTTTCTATTAAAAAGTCATTATCACAGTGTCCCAGAGAAAATATTGACTGTAATCACAGACTGTCAGGAAGGGATAACCGAGAGAGACATTAACACATCAKCCCAGAGAAATAAATCATTATTCTATTATCTTTTATTGCAAAGTGTTGAAATAATGACCGCTAG
Source organism: Rhea americana (assembly GCF_003343005.1). NCBI lineage: Eukaryota > Metazoa > Chordata > Aves > Rheiformes > Rheidae > Rhea > Rhea americana. The sequence goes on along the minus strand of NW_028186689.1, from coordinate 96,106 downwards.
CTGCTGACAAGTGCCCGGATAGAGAGGGACCAATACTTTGGCTTGCAAAGAACCAGAAAGCCATTAAATTTGATCTACTGTTAAGCTAAGTTTCCTGTTGTCTTCTTAAATATCAAGAGYTTTAACAGCACGTTCTTCCGCTCTGAACTCTACGCTACAAATCTTCCCAACAGAGGTCACCTCRAGTTTGCCAAGTTTGTGTGAACTGACTCCCCTTGCCCATATTCTTCCTGCAGAGAGTCACGTCATTACTGGTTTCTTTGGTTATACTGCTGAGAGGGCACAACTATTTAGTTCCTATAGCCAAAAGTGCAAAACTTGGCATGTGGAGACAGAAGATTTAATTCCCCCCTCACACACTCCTAAATCCTGTGAGGCTGCTCTCCAGTTGCCAGCAGTTACTCCTGAGCAATGAACAGTGCCTTCAGGGAAGGGCTGTATGGCAGCCTATGAAGGACATGCAATACAATTTAGTCAGTTCTGAAATGCTGAGAAATCCAGTCCTGTAATATCCAGATGGTCCATAACGAAAGCTCCTGCTAACTGTTTGCAACTGCAAACCAAACACCTGAAGTCTGCAGGCATCACATTTTATAGGAATGGCATTCAAAGAAGCAGGTGCACAGTCTGTCACAGAACGCTGCCAAGAAGGAAACACACCACTGTTTGACCTGTGACATTTCTTCCTCTTCTCTCCTCCAAAAGCACAGGGTGACTGATGATTAGAGCAGAGGAGAAATGCACATGCTGGTAAAGTACCTCTGATACTGTTACCAATTTAAATAAATCCAAACAGCACAGCTATAAYGCATGCTAAACTTTATCTTTGGCACAATGCACTAGTCAAAAAGGAAAGAAAAGTTGTAATTAGAAGTCCTGAACAAGGAGATGAAATCTCAGCTGCAACCAATGTCCCARCTGCAAGGATCTGCAGTCTCCCTCTTGGCTAATTGCACAAAACTAGCCACTGCTTAGAACAGAGCAAAGTGATCTCTGCCAGCTGTGCTGTTAAACAGCCCCAACGAATTTGGCAATTTTTCATCTCCTGGCACCTTCTCCCTTCCTCTGTTATCTCTTTTGCTGGTATTCATAATGGATAAAAATATGTTTTTGTATAAATTCAATACCAAGGTAATGAGAAAACTGCTCCACTTGGGGGCTACTGTTAATTCTCTTCCCATTCCTGAAGAAACAGTGCACTCTGCTGTCAGCTCTGGAATACAACAGTTGACACACAGTAAAACAGCAACTGCTAACTATGCCGCTACCCAAACCTGGAATTAACAGAAGATCTGAATTCTCCCCCTTAAAAAAAAAAAAAGTCAATCAGTCAGGCAAGATCAGAAACCATCTTGATGTACAAGATCTGAGACGAACCACAGTCAAGAGATTATGAAGCATCAGAAGTAAAAAGTTCAACACTCTCCTTTCCTAGAATAAGGACACACGTAGAAGAGGAATGGTGATAAAATGAACTGCCACAGAAAAGCTTCAAGAGACAAAAGCCATGGCAGAAGATAGTGGGCCAGATCCTGCAAACACTTAGGATTTGATGTTTTAAGGTGCTCGTGTTTAAAGCGCTGATTTGCAGGCAAGAAGCAGGCACCCAGAGTACTCCAAGAGGCAAACAGCTACAAAGGGTTTCAGTTTCATTAGAAGGAAGGATGAAATCAAAGATGACTAGCTCCTATGTAAACCTCAAAGAAAGATGTCTTTGCCTTTAAAGTATTAAAAATCTTGATAGCTCATTCACTGCTAGAATCTCCTTTGTCTACTCCCCAGCCGTCTTGCCTTAACTATTGGGAGACTTCRCAGAAAAAACTCTTGCCTCTAAACGAAGATGTTGCCAGTCTCYGCAAACAGCAGCTTCCTTCAGTGAAGAAATCTGCTTAAAAGCTCCCACCAGAGGCACAGCAGCTTCAGAAAATAGTGCAGCTTGTCCACGATCCCATTCTAACATCACCTTGCACACCGGATAGGAGCTTGCCAGCAGAACGAAAAGAACATCTTCACTGCTGGCAAGCCAGAAAGCTGAATGCAGACTTAGCTTACAGACAGCTTGTTCCTGCAGCTCCAACTGGCCTACTTTCAGTAGCTGCTATTCTCACCTCTGTTACTGCTCCTTCCCTCAAGGTTGCTGTTCCCCCTCGCCCCTCAAAGCTCAGATGACCTAACAGGTTTTAGGTGCTCTCCCGCTCCACTTCAATATGAAGAAAAAGCAGTGAGGTTAAACTACTCTCCAGAACTTAAACCACTTGGGCTCTGCTGTGAACAACTGCAGAAGGTGCTTTGGGTTTGCAGGGAATGATCCTCAGCTTACCCTATAGCTAAAGCATTGCAATACAGTCCATCAAAAAATACTTCCCTGTTATTAACCCTGTATACCCCATTGAAACCTATTAACTCTGTGTACCTCATTGAAAACAACTCTGGTGGGCTGTCGCGGGACGGAGTGGAGAGGCCTCCTACTGCTCTTCCATGTTTTCCCGAAGAAGTGGTGATACGTGACGTCGAAAAGGGACAGGCGGAGCTGGTATTCAACGTCAGACCAGCCTTCTGTCGCTCTCTGAAATACCAAAAACCAGAYGTGTGAACTTTTAAGTCCGTCTCAGAAACACCTTATCTAAATTACTCCCAGAAGCGCAGACAAAACGCTTCATTACAAAATGACAAATAAGTTATGTTTTTAATTGATGCCCAGGAAGCATAAGTGTGGCCAAGTATACCTTACTCCATCAAATTCCTTCATCCTGCACGCATGCAGAAACTACTGTTCTGAAGGCTAATGTAGCAGCTTTTAAAATCGGAGATTRAAAAAGCAAAGCAAGAGCTGGAAACTCAACTTTCAAGAAACAATAAAGTGGTAAAGTACTTTAAAACCACTAGGCTTTAAAGGTTTTTTTTAAACGTAAAAATGCTTATCTAAGTTATAAATTTATGTATAAAACTGTAACTTGAGTTGTGAGGCAGGAGCATAGAGGACTCAGATTCCGCTTATGCTACAGAAAGTCAGTAGTTTTGCAGTTAGTCCCTGCAAAACAAGCCAGCCTCGCTTCAGGACTCTCAACCTTTCCGAGCTGCRGTCTGAAAACACAGCAACTGCTCAGCGGCTGTAGCGGCGTCTTGCTTTTCCAAGCAGGATGCACGGGGACGCCGAAGAGGCTGGCGCTGCTCCGCAGAGGCCTCGCGGAGGGCAGACGCGGCTCTGCGCGGCCCGAGGGCGGCCGGGACGCGGCCCCGCCGGCCGGGGGCAGAGCGCTCCGCACCTGTTCCAGCAGAGCCCCCTCGACGCGCTTCAGGGCGCACTGAAAAGCGGCCGACTCCTTCGGGCCGCCCCGCCTCCGCTGGGAGTGCGCGGGGACGCGGGCGTGCTGCGCGGAGACGCTCTCCCACTCGCTCATCGCGCTGCTCGCGCCGCCGCCGCTTCTCCCGGGCTCCCGCGACGGGCCACGCTCGCCTGGAAGGGAAAGGCCGTGCCGGGGACACGCGCGCTCGG
>NW_028186689.1:64924-91559 GCF_003343005.1 Rhea americana | reverse complement strand
CAGGGCGCCCTTCGCTCCCCTGCTGTCGCCGCTGCGGCGAGGCTCGGCGCGGCGGGAGCCCGCTTCGGCTGCCCGGCCCACGCAGCAGCTGCGGCGAGGCTCCCGAGAAGCGCGGCCCGATTGCAGCCGGTCGCGAGGCCTTGGCGGAAGCTCGGCTTCAAAAGTGCCTTCGACAAATCGTAGCGTCTTCCTTCTCGCTGTAAACACGGCTAAAGATATAGGTAGGTGATCCCGGAACAGCCGCTGATCCGCGTTACAGCTCCCAGTATTCCAGGAAACGGAGAAGCGTTGGGTTTTCCAGTCCTAAAATTCACATGCATGTAAAGAGCGAGCGACAGCGTTTGAGCAGGTATGATTGGATTGAAATCTGGTCGCAGCAGAGGTGCAGCGACTGCTCACGTGCCTCGAGGCAAGCTCTGCGCTTCTCTAAGGCTTTTAGCCGCAGGATGCGGTCCTAGAAGAAAGGAACAACTTTTGCTTAAGTTTGTTGGACATATTGCGTGTTTTGTACCATTTCACAGCTGTCATTTCTTTTTAAAAAATAAATAGCAAGAAGGGGAGTTTTCTGTTTGCTGTACGTGCCTGGCTCAGTCCCCTGTGCACTCGGATGCTTCTTCCTGTTTCTATGGATCTTTGATATCGTATTAGGAAAGAGGGAGACACTGAAACTGAAATAAGACAAAGTGCTGTGAAACATGCAGAAAAAATAAACTGAAGGGAGGGTGAAACTGAAATGTTTCTCAAACATTTCTGGTGTTTTATAATTATAGGTGCCTGTTTTGTAATTGTAGGTGTTGGTTGCGGCAATAGAAATTAAAAACCTTCAGATGCAAGTACCTCTTTTTTTGTACTTCRGTGACTTTTCCCTTGAACTGCTGGAGGTGAGGATCTCATTTAAATGCAGTATTGCTGCTGAACAACCATTAGCCCCTTTCCCCCTCCTCCTGGCTATATCCTCCTCCGAAGTACTCCTTCAGTCTGATCTCATCCTCCTTTCCTTCCATGTTCCTGTAAATCAGAGCAGATCAATTTAGCCATTGAATGGAGAATTCAAATTAATTGAGAGCTTGTCACATGTGTTTCATGATTCACTTACACTTTATGGCGTAACTGCCTTGTTGTATTGTTCATTATGTCATTCATTTTTAAACAGCGAGAATTTCTTAGTGCAAATAAGAGAGAAAAATCCTTGCAAGTGCTTTTTATAGAAGACAGGGATTTCATTAAATGAAGGAAACTGCATGTGTGTTGAGTTGAAAGGAGTAACCCTTTTCCAAATGCTATAAAGAATTGTCTATTTTTTTTGAATAGTCAAACTGCTAAGAGCGTTTCCTGTTTAGATTTTCTTTCAGATATTCCCTGAAGTTGTGGGTGTTTTCTCGTATGAGCCCCTCTCAAAACTGTTTTCAAAGTTGTGCTTTTCTTACAATGGGAAAATCCTGTGCAGTCCTGTAACCACTGAGTGTCTAACGCAGCGCCGTCTCTACTGTTGAATTCAGTGCGGATATTTTGAGACTCTTTGTATAAAGTCAGAGGTTAACAAGGACTTCACACCCTAGAAATTGAGATCAGATTGCCTCACACTTTGTGTGTGCCAGTGTGTCAGACCTGGCTCCTAAAGTTGTCAGTTCCTATTAAAAACGTTGCCGTAACAGCAGTCCTGTGCTGCAGTCAGCCCTGTAAGAAAGCGGGTGCCCGCCTGGGCCTTCCCTGTCCTTGCTTAGCTCCGTTCRTCCTGACGCCTCTGTGTGACTAGGAATTACTTTTTACTTTCTGAATTTCCACTTTTGTTGATAAATGCTGTCAACCCACGCTGGGGTGGGGAGGGAGGCCGGTGTGTCCAAAGGATGCTGTCTGGGCTGGCAGCGGCCTGGTGCCTAAATACAGAAACGCTTGAGCCTCGCTAGACYGAGGGAGGTRCCCTCCACGGGGAAGGATGGGCGCRGGCCCCGGTTACGTAAAGCCGGCAGGTTTCTGACTAGGCACGGTGGTGAAGGAAGCGCTTCTGCTGGCCCTGCTGCCAGAGCTTCGCCTCTTGGGCTGGCGGCCGCCTGCCCTTGAGGAGGAGGAGAATGGACACGCTTGCGGCTAGAAACTAGGGCATCGGCAGCTCCCATCGCAGGCCTTGGGTGAAGATGGATGTTAGCAGTTCACACAGAGACTTGCATCCAGAGAGGTTTTAACTTCTTAGCAAGCAATAACTCTTCCGCTGGTTAACAAGAGATGTCTCTGCTTGCAGCCACTAATGGTAGATGCACAAGAGCTTGCTTTATTTATTTATTCATTGCTTTTAAAGAGAGAGAAGCTGCTAAGAGGGGTATGGCTTGCAGGGCAGGGGAATGCCATGGACGACTCGGCGCAGGAGGTGAGGGAGGGCCTTCGAAAGAGAAGGAAGCAGAGAGCAGCGGAGCGCCAATCACTCGCCTCACGACCTGTCCCAGCTCCTGGCAGAAGGGCCTCAAGCCTTAACAAGGAACAAGGAAAAGGAGGAAAGAGCCTTGTCTCTATCTCTGCAAGCACATCAAATGCGATCTGATTCACGTGCAGCCCAGGCAGAGTTTTAATCCCGTGTTTTCAAGGAGCGGGAACTGGGCCGGCTGCTTGGACTGCTGGTGGGTGCAAGCCGGCCATCGAGAGCGCGCTTGGCGCTTGGGCGCTGGGCAGGCCGCGTCTCAGTTGTTGCCAGCCCTCCTGTCGTCTCCAGGCTCTCCRTGCGCGGGCCTGTGGGTAGAACGTGTGGCAAAGCAAGGCCAGAATGAACCAAGCGCAGTAGCTTAGCCTGCTGGTTTTGAAAGCTTGCTGGAGAAGCAAAGCTGCAGCGCTGGTGCTAGCAGAACACTTCTTAAATTTTCGTTTGTTTTCTTTTTTCCTTCCTCTCATGTTGTGTGTTCTCTGCTATCAAAAATATTTGTTGCTTCAGTGAGGGGGGAGTTTGCAACATTCAGCAGCTTCATTAAATCTTGACATCTTCCCCCCCCCCAGTGATTTTTAACGAATGGTGAATGTGCGGTTATAAAAGACTTGAAGTTYAGATGCACGAAACGAGCAAGCAAAAGTTGCAAAGTGATAAATGGAGTTTCACAGGGATGTGAGACACCTAGAGACATCATCCCACCATTGACTGTGAGAAAAAAACAGAGGGAAAGTAACGGAGGCAGAGAGGACAAAAAATACGCGATTTGGCAATATGTACATACACGGACTTTGAGAAACGGGCTGGTAGCTGAGAATCTGCTGTGGGCTGTGACAGGCTCTGCCTGTGTTTSCCTTCCATCTGTGCCAGAGCCCCTATAGCTGAATATTCAGCAAGCAGCCTGTGAAGGGCAGAGCTTGACGATCTTGCATAAAGATGCAGGGAATAAGCCTGAGACAAGTCCTTGCTGCAAGCAGCATTACTCACTGTAGTCCCGAGGTTGCCTCCAACACCAGCTTAGAAATGTTCGCACTTCCCTGCAAGATTTTTCGGGCTAATAGCGCCTGCAGTTGCAGGTGGCTGTTCACACCCGGGGACRAACGGCTCGGTGCCGCAGTCGCGTTTTGGCTCCATGGCGCGGGGCGTGCTGTGCCCGCGCCACGGCACGTCGCGCCACGCTGCAGGGCGTGCGGGYGGCCGTGTGCGCGGCCAGGCTGGGCGCAGGCACTGCACCCGCTCGGCTCCTCCAAGCCCTCGTGGGTGGCGGCACAGCTGTCCYGGCTTGTGCCTGCAGGCAGCTTAGAAGATACCAAAGAACACTTGCAAACTCGTTTTGCAGAAAGGAGGCCAATCTTCTGGAAATACCCTTGCACGTATTTACAAGTGGGTCTTCACTTGTCCTAAAAGATTTCAAAGTGGGGCACCGTATTCGTTGTCCCCAGCCAGTGAAAGGGCACCAGCTGTTCAAGTACCATCCTCTTCTGGTATGTGAAAACAGATTCTTTTAATCAGGCAAATGCAATTAAAGCTAGAACGAAGTTCTCATGCAAGCTAAATTTCTGACTATTTTAGGAATCCTGTGAGCAAATGTCTTTCCCTGATTTTCTGAGATGCAATCCTAAATTAACATAGACTTTGGAAACAGCAAGCTGTGCTACGTCAGAGGAGATAAACATGTGGTACGTGAGATGCAGAAGTGCAGCAGCTACTGCCCTTGTCTCTCGTACAGAGAGGGACCTTCATGGGATCCTTGGCACAGGATTTGCCCTGGTGTCCTGCCTGCAGTCTCTGCTGTGCATCATGAAAAGTGGCTACAGCCCTTTGCCCCTGGCATTGTCCGGACAGGCATCAGGCTTGCGGTCCCCAAGCAGGCGCAGGTGCAAGAATATTCCCGTACAGGAGTAGGGTGCTCAGCTCGTTGCAGAGGGGTTATGTGAAAGGTGGTGCACCGGGCCACAGGAAGTTTGTCCTGAGCCAATTTTCAAGCTCTTCTTGCTGGCCTGAAAAGCAGAATTTTCTGCACGTTCACACTTTTGTGTGCAATATTGCAGCGCCCTCGGGGCACRCCAGAGCTGAAGGTGTTCCCTGGGTAAGAGGCAGTGACATGGAGAAGGCACCCGGCAGCGCACGGAACGGGGCCTCGCTCTCCAGCTGGAAGGGCCGTGCCTTGCTCCCAGCCCCTCTCCTGTCCTCGGAGCCACTGAGGTGCTTTACTGCAGGAACCAGCAGTGCGGGGCCGCTGGAGGAAGATGCGGCAGCGTCTGCGCAGTGCGTGCAGCCTTAGAGACGCGGCACCCRAAACGAGAGCCGCACATTAACGCAGCGGTGTGTTCCCGAACGTGCGGGCGCTGCGTGCCACCGGGCCGGGCAGGGCCCTGACACGCTTTGGGACAGCGAGCCTGCAGGGATGAAACGGAGGGGGGACAGAGGGAGCAGGCCAAAGCGCAGCGAGCCCGAGCTGCTGAGAGGAGGAAGCTGAGCTTCCCTCCCAAGGCGGGAGATACCGCTACAGCACCGCGGTGCCCGGCGCTTGCTCGCACCTCCTGAAAGCCACCCGCGCCCCGCCTCGTCACCGCTCGGGCACTTGTGGCATCCGCTTAGTGCTGCATGGCYTTACAAGTTTATTTGATCCTCTCTGATGGATTCCGAGAAGAGCTGAGTTTTCTTTATTAAAAAAAAAAAAAGCCTACTGCATGAGTTACGTCCTGCTGAAATGCTGACCCTTTCTGTTCACTTGGCCTCCGGTTTTAATGTTCAATCCAGTTTCCAGCAATATCAGTTTTATTATCACTCCACTATTACAGTAATATAATGTAACTGTGTGTCTGAGGACAAGCGCGCTTTAATTATCCGGATGTCTTTCCGTTCTTTTCCAAACCCCGTGCTTGAGGGAGGAGCGCTCCAAGACAGCAAGAAGGCAAAAGCCAATTCGAATGTAGCAGTCGCTGCTGGTCAGATCGTTTTTAAATGTCTTCAGAAGAGAAACGTGCCCAAAGAGCTCTGGACACGCTTGCAGGAAAGAGAATAACAGAAATTAGTTATTAGTGCAAAGGAAGAGCAGTTGCTGTCCAATTTGATAACCTTGACCAAAGAAGCAACTCCTGTTACCAGTTCTAATACGTGACGCCAAGCAGCAAGGCTGGGTCGTGCAAAGTGTGGTGCGAGTATTTCATTCTGGCTCGAGCAGACACGGCAAGCACAGGTCGGAGCGCCGGGGCCAGAGGAGCAGAAACCCCAGCGTTGCTCAAGCCCGTGTGGAGCAGCGAAGGGGACAGTCCCCRATGCCCTGGCCGGGCCTGTCGCTCTCCCTCGGGGCTCTCGCTTTTGCCTGGGCGCCAGAGGTGGACGTGAGCCCTGGTATGGATGGCCAGGCTAGAGAGCCACGTGGGCACGGAGCCCGGGCTGGGCTAGCAAGCCACGCATGGCTAGCGGCCAAGGGGAGGCCAGAGCCCAGGGAGCAGCCGGAGCCTGGGCACGCACGGCCCGAGAAATGGGGTGCGCAAAGGCAAGCGAGCGCCTTGGTGCTGCTAGGATGCCCCAAACGTGGCTGCTAGCTGCAGTGGTGCGGTGCTGAGCGCCTGGCGGGGGGCCRGAGCCCCAGGACCCGCAGCTGAGGCCAGGGTTATCCTCACCGTCCCTCAGCGGGGTGCTCTGGGCCGGTGTCGGCACTAGCCTGCTCTTGCCCTGCTTTTCACTGTGAGCTGCGGCTTCCGTTTAAGTGTTTTTCCTGGGTTTATTTTTGTGGCTGTTGCTTTAATCTCTAGAACGATARCTAAGATCAGAACCAGCCAGCAGGCTCCCATGCAGTGCCGGTTTTGCTCACTGGCTCATGAAGAACTCCTTCAGGCTCTTTGATATTATTCTCAGATGTTCACAGATCCTGGGGCCGGGGGGACTGCTGCGATCATCTCCTCTGTGCCCCTGCAGCGCGTAGGGCGAGCGTCACCCCGCGGTTCTGCACCAGCCCTCTTCGCTCTCTGCGCTACAGTACCTTCCCCCGCCCCCCGTTAATAATAAARGGGACACGGTAGGATTTAAAGATGGAAACCTCTGGTGCCCTCCCTCCAGAACGGTTCCGCAGCGCAGCAGAGCTCTCGGATCAACCTCGAGCTGACCTGCTGGCGGGCGGGTACCTGCGCGCGTGCCTGCCGCGCACACGTGTCTCGAGCCGGCGCTGAGCGCGCCCGGCGGCGGGCTCCGGCACGTACACGGTTAAGGAGGCGGCGTGATCCTGGCAGCGGCGCGGCGCGGCRAGGGAAGCAGCCCTGCTCGGCGCCAGGGCTGCGGCGCAGCCGGCGCGCAGGTTCCTGTGCAGCCCGGCAGAGCAAACTTGCCGAGTCAGGAGCCGAGAGCGGCAGCAGGCGGCTTTGCTGCAGTCATGGCAAAGGGCTCTGCTTCCCTCCCGCCCCTGCGCGCTCCCTGAATTTCCGTCTGGCCTGAGGCTGGGCTCATCAGCTGAATATTTTTTCAGGGAATGAAAGGGAATGGGGTAAAAAATTATAATATCGGCTACATCTGTCTCCGGCTTTCTTGATTACTCACAGTTGCTCTGGACTGGCACTTCACGCTGTCTTCCAAAATCTGTAGAGCCTTCAGCTCTGCCAGTTCRTTTCCTGCCTTCAGTTGATGCTTTTTTTCTTCTTTTTTTTTCCTCTCTCCTAACTGCACATCTTCATTACTGGGAAAAAACTTTCAAAGCTGGGGTTGGATTTGAGTGCCTTCAGATCATACAAGTGAGGTAGGTGCATTGCTTTGAGGGGATCTCAGATTTTAGACCTTTGAAAGGTCTAAAAGGCTCGTGTGCAACAACAGTGAGTCGTCTCGATTGTGCCTCTCTAGCAGATGCAGTGCAGCAGGGAGCCTGGCTGGGGTTTTTTTTTATTTTCTTAAAAGAAACATGCATTTCCAGTGCTGCACACCAAGGAGCTTGGTCTGCTTGACTGCATAATGGACAGTGTTAGCTTCGTGCTCGCATACGTGAACGCCAAAAAAATCCTCGCTCTTCCGTTCATCACATATGACTTTAGGGTTTGTCATTGATCCTCGGAACGGAGCAAGGAAGATTGCCTCTGCTGCAGCAGGCACAACAAAATACCAAGCTACCTCACGTGTTGCAGCTAGACCCCTAATGGGGAGGGGGGATGCTGTTGTTATTTTAATGAATGGGCTATAAATAGGCTCGTTTCTACAGCGGCTCGTGAATTCCGGTGTCCAATGTAATTGCAGCCTGCGAGGTTAACACCAGCAGAAGGCTGCGCCTGTTTCTGCAGCAGGGACCAGCTCGGGCGCGGAGAGGAGGGAGGCAGGCGCACCGCTCTGCGGATCTGCAGGTCCTGCCGCACGGCCGGGGACCAGCAGCTTGGCAGTGGTGCGGACGGATGAGAGCACGGGGTCGGCTGGGTGCTGGGAGCAGGCGGTGGATGAAGATGCGATAGCAGGGAGGGGGCTGTGTCTAGAAAACCATCTGCGAGTCAGTAATTGTCACAAAGTCACCCTTTTYGTAGCGTATTTGCACTGGGAAATCACCGAGGAGGCTGTTCCTCAACCCAGGAGAAAACAGCAGTAGCGGGACCCTTGTCTTGCGTGGGGAGAGGTGCCGCGCGGTCTCTTCGTGGCAGCCCTCGCTGCGCTGGCTCTCGGGCCGGTGCTTTCTGCTGCGGCAGGGTGGTGGGCCGGCCCCGCAAGCTGGGGTGTCCCGGGGAGCGTGTGGCCGCCGGTGCTCCRGGCTCCTGGGCCTGGAGCGTCCGCCCAAGGGCACCGCGCCCCGTCCACGGTGGTGGCACGCATTCAACGGCCAGGGAGGGTGCAAGGAGCGGGGCGAGCCACCGGCAGCCCTTCCCCGTTACACCCTGGCAGCTCCCCAGTGCGGCACGGCGCGTCTCTGCTGGCGCGCTTCATTCTGGACTCTACCTTTGGGAGAAGTCGAGTTTGGAGGAAGCGGGCGGCCCTCTGCAATGCAGGGCAGAGCGCGTCGCACCCCTGGGCTTGGAGYCGCTTAGTTCCCAGGCAGAGCCTTCAAAGCGCTCGCCAGAGCCTCCGGGGGCAGGAAGGAGAGCCCGTCCGCGCCTCCGGCGGAGGCCGTCTCAAGGGACGCCGGAGCGGCTCCCGGCGCTCTCGTCCCCCGCCACATCTGCCGCGGGAGCCTGGCGCCGGGCTGGGGGGCAGCTCTTTGCCRGCCTCCCAGAGCTGCAGCGAGAGCTCAGTCCTTCCGCCGCTCCAGGCAGCGTGCGCCGTCCGCACGGACGCCCCGCCGGGGCCCTGGTGTCCGGGGCGCTCTCAGCAGACCGCTCTCCGTGCCCGCGCGTCTCGGCTTGGCCTGGGGCCGGCCACCTGCACAAACCTTGCTTCTCCCAGACACCCGCTCCCTTGCGTGGCTGCTGTCTGTCAGCGGCGCCTCGAGAAGTGCTTGTTGGCCTTCGAGTTGGGAAAGGTGCTCTCTGCGCGTCCGTGAGGGTGGTGCGGCTCGTGCTCCCCAGCCCTCAGGTCCCTTAGGTGGCCGCTCCAAAACAGCAAAGGACGCATAAATCCTTCAGAAGGAGACCTCTGCCGCAGACCGGCTCCTGGCCTTGCTGCGAATCGCGGGCGGTTCACTCGCACGCTTGGGGCTCGAGAGCGGGGAACCTGCTGGCTGCTCCCCAGAAGGTGCCGCAGGTTCTTTGACTCCCTTCCCGTGCGGTGTGAGCCCGAGGGGTGGGCTGGCGCTGAGCCCCCCCGCACCCGAGTGGCCCGGGGCGGGCTCCGTGCGGCACTCGCGCGGCTCCACGGTCACTGTGGCCTAGTGCTCTGCGGGAGAGGCCGTCCTTGGGGTAGGCCAGCGTTGCGCTGAGTGCCGAGTTTGGCCGTTCAGCCCCCTAAACTTCGGCCAGATCCGCCCCCGTCCATAAGCACCAGTGTCACGTGCTGACCCAGATTAGCGAGCGCTGTGCACCGGCCTCTGCGGAGGCCAGAGCGCGGGTTGGCTCCGAGGCGGAGGCGGCAGCTGCRGACGGGTCGCTGCAGCGAGATCCGTGCCGGGGAGGCGCGAGCTGAGCCGAGCCGGCTCCCTTCAGCTTTGCCGTGGCCGAGGGAACGCGGCCGCGCAAAGCCGGCGCTCCGGAGGTCCCGTCGTGCGGCGGCGCCCCGAGGCGTGGGTTGTCCGGGGCACTGGCGGCGGCGCGGGGCAGCTGCGGCGCGCACGGGTGACTCCTGGGCCCTRGGGCCTCCCCTGCGCCCCCGGCCTCCCCGGCCAGCGCCAGGTCGGCCACGCCACAAAGCCGGGCTCGTGCCGCCGACTGCGGAAGTCTGCCCAGCTGCCCCAGCGGACTGCCGCAGGCCGGAGCGGGCCGTCAGCTGCTTCTTGGTGAGAAACTGTGGGGTTTCCTGGAGTGTTTCTTACTTTATTGCTTTCTTTACCGTCAGGTCTTTTTGTTTTGTTTATATGCTGTCACTGCTCCGCATGTGAGATTAGCATACTGCTCTTTTCTTAGCGTTCACCRGGGAATATGGCTCCGTGTGAAGCGTTTCAAGCTCCGCAATGCTCCAGTTTGGTTAATTTAATCATCAGGGAAGTGTTGAAGAAGGCAATTGACTCGCGCAGATCAAGCAGCCCGATGCGCCAGCAGAATCCTGCGGTGCGCTGTGTCGCACGGGGCCCCGCAGCGGTGCCGGAGCAGTGGGCCGGGCTGGGCCAGGGGCAGCGGCGGTCGCTGCGGTCTCTGCGCCGTGAGCTCTGGGCCGGGGGCACGGAGGGTGACCTGCGAGGCTCGGCCCTGGCGCGGTCCACGCCACTGCTCCCTCTTCGCAGAGCGTGGCTCTTCGTTCCTGCTCTGCAGCCGGCAGAACAAAGCCCGCGGAGGCCTCTGCAGCTGAGCGCCCGCAGCRGCGTTGAGCGTCTCTTTCCCTTATTGGCCCAGGCAAAGGCTGGCCGGGAAGCCCAGGGCCTCGGGGAGAGGGCCGGGGAGGGAGCCTGCGCTTCAGAGCGCGTGAGGATGGATGTTCCCGGCAGGGCAAAGCTCACTTTCCCTCCTTGTGCCTCGGGGGATACGTCCAGCGAAGGAYGGGGCTCAGGCAGCGCGCGTACAGAGCATTGCTCGCGGCGCACGCACTTCCCCGAGCCACGATCCTCCCTCCTCCCGTCGCCGCTGTCGGCCCTGTGGCTCGTGCTGGGCACATGGCTGCCACGCAGTGGAGCCGTGGCCCAAGGTAGACAAGGTCTGGGGGCCGAGGCGCTGGGTACCGCTGGCAAACAAGCGGGGTTTTCTTGTTTCCTGGATTACATGGCACTTGCAGTGACGTGTCGCCTGCAGGGGAAGGCGCTGCGGGAGAAGGCTCTGCCTGTGCACTCGGAGTAATCCYGGGCGCAGCTTCAGCCTCTCTTGTTTCAATCATCAGTGTGTTTAAGAGGCTGTAATATGCAGATTTTGCCCTGGCATTAAGATTTACAGTTTGCCTGAAGCTGATTTTCAGGATGACAGTCGCTTTCTTTCCGATCTACACAGCAGCCTTCGCCAATGCCGAAGCCCTCCTTGCGGAGCCGAGCTGTGCCCCACGGAGCCGCCGAAGCATGGCGTGGCCAGCTGGGGCGCACCCCGCCGGCACTTGGGCGGCCCGCGGAGCCTCCGCCACGTGTCCCTGCTGGCAGGGCTGAGCTCACACACGCATGTGAATTCCCGTGCCTCTGAGAGCAGCTTCGGCTCTGCGCTGTGTGCGTGGCTCGCTCGCCGTGCCCCGTTTGTCGGCATGTGTAAACTGCAATCACGAGGCGCTCTGCGCTCGAGTGAAATAATCCGACTGGTGGCAATCCCAATACGATTGCTGTCTGTGCTTAACCATGGAGAAATACTTTTGTTCGCAAAAAATGCATATACAGGAGAATGCTCTTAATTCATGGATCCGGAACGCGTGCCCGTCGCTGGGTGCTGCAGGAGAGGGGACCCGGTGCCGCCCGGAGCCTGCAGYGCTGCCRGCTCTGCCCAYGATTGCCCCAAGTGCCCAGCTGCAYGGTGCTGCCAGGTGCCAAACAAGCCATAGCCCCGTCGTTTCCCTAGCCGAAGCGGGAGGCTCCGGCAGCGCCTTTTCCCACAGAACAGGTATGGGCCTTGTGTCGGCATTGCAGCRTTGCTCTTTGTTTGGAGGGCGACACCGCCAGTCTGATTTCTCTCTGCCCGTTCCTGGTCTCCTCTGGTCCCCAGGCCGCGCCAGGACCGGGTTGCRCACGTGCTGGTGCCTTCGCTCTCCCTTCCTCTCCCCTGCGCCCTCCGCCCGCCTGCTGGGGCAGGAGCGGCAGCGGAGCCTGGGAGCAGCAAGGCAGCGACGTGGGCACCAGCACAGCTCGTCCCCGGGGCCGCTGCAGCAGGCGGGTGCTGCGGGTCCTCTTCGGGAGCGAAGGTGAGCCCAGCTCTGCCCTCGGCCTCCTCTCGAGGGGCCTCTAGACCCAGCCCGGCGCACGGCTCGGGAGAGTCCTCCACAGGAAAACACGCCTGTTCCTGTGCGTCACGCTGCAGGAGCTCACACAGGAGCTCTGTCTCCGAGTCCTTTGCGTGCTGCCAGCGAGGCTGCGGTAACGCCGCTGGGCAGGCTGCAGGGACAGCCAGGGCCTCGGCGGTGCCTTCGGTGCGGGGGCCTGGGCACGAGCCGCGGGGAGCCGAGCCCCGGCTCCGCGGGCTCCCAAGGCCGCCGGCGAGCGTGCGGAGCGCCTCGGGCAGGCCTTCCACCTGCGAGCTCGCTGAAAGTGGAGCCGGTTGCTCCTCTCCTGCCCCTTTGCATCGCAGCGCTGCGCAGCCAGCGGCCTCGGCGGCGTTTCGCACTGCCCTGAAGCGCGGCTGGGCTGTGGGCGGTTGGGGAAGTGTCGTGATGGCGCGTTTCCTGATCTCCGCTTGCAGTGTGGCAAACGAAAGGAGCGTTTCACTGAACTGTTAGTTCCTGTTTTGCATTTTAAGGCTGTTTGCCTTAGAGATTTTTAAATGACTGCAGAGCTGATTGTGTTGCCAGTGTTTTTGCTTCGTTGCCRTGTGGCTGGCTTGCAGCTGGAGACTTTGGTTAGACTTTGCTAAATCTCTCAAAGTGAAGATTAATCAGCTGGCAGTGCTTTGTTCCTCTGGCACACCAAGCAGAAAGGTAACAGGGAAAGGAAATGATACTGAAAATCAAATGCAAGAGACCTTATTACACTTGGAACGTCTAGAACCCATAAAAAGAGCCTGTCCTGGGCTCTGCCTTCRTTGCAAGTCCCCCGTGCGCTGCCCTCTCCCTTCCCTCTGCCAGCGCGAAATGGAAGTAACACTGTGCCCCAGGTAAAACTTGGCAAAGCAGTGGGTCCCTCTGTGCCTCGTGCTCAGATATTCTTTGCAGCTCATTTCAGCTTCATAACGTTGCTCCAAGTGTTCCGTGGCACACGCCGGCGTAGGGATTCCCGCATGAGCGCTCTCCAGCGCCCAGCCCCGCGGCTCCGGCCGAGCCCGTCCCCGGGCCCGTTGCGGCCACCTTCGGGTGGGAGCGCTGGCGTGTGATGCCTGGGGCGCGCTTCAGCCGCCGCAGGAGCGAGTGCTGCTGTTCCTGCAGCGCTCAGCGGCAAGCRGGAGGGTGCGAGGGTGCAGCTGAGTCCGCTACAGAGCTCTGAAACGAGGAGTAAGCGCATCGGCGCGTTTAAAAGGCGGGCGGTCGTGTGCACGCGCCGGAGGCCCCCTCCGGCAGCGCAGTTCTTCCGCAGCGTAGCTGTGCCTGAGCGCACAAAGTTTGCRGGGGAAACACCCCTGCTTACCGGCCCTGCTCAGACTCCGGGCTCGCTCCCTGCCGAGAGCCAGGCGACGTGCGGCTCGGGGCCGAGCCCTGCCCTGGGCGCGAGCGGCGGGACGCGGGGCTCTGCGGCGCCCCGCTCGGCTCTGCTCCGCTCCGCGGGGCCGGCCGCCGCTGCCATTGGGTGGCGCGGGCTGCAGAGCTGCTGGCGCCTGCTCGGCAGCCGGGCCAGGCTGCACGCCGCCGCCACCGCCGCCAGGCACGCGCCTGCAGTGCGCCGGGCCTGCCGCCGAAGGAGCCGGGGCACACCTCCGTGCCCGGCGGGGGAGGATGGCAACCCGCCGCCTGCCGCACAAACGTTCCCTGTCCTGGGCCTGAGGAAAGGCCATGTAAATGAAGGATTGAAAACCTGGTAATTCTCTGAACAGCAGAGCTCCCTGTGATGCCAGGAGGCCCCGCGCGGAGGGGGCGTCCCGGCCGGGCAGCGGCACCCAGCTCGCCCCGCACCTCCGACCTCTCGCCTTCCCCGGGTTCCCGGTTCCAGGGCAGAGTGGGAGGCACACCCTGCCTGTGGCCCGACCCAGTTCGCCCTGCAGACTGCGCAGCCCTTGCAGTGGGGAGGCAGCGGGCACGCCGCTGCGGCTCCCGCACGGTGCCGGGCACCAGCCACCTGGTACTGCCCACGCCTGCAGCCGGCTTTCCCTAAAAACTGAGCGAGGGTTTTTAAACTGACTTAAAACTCAGGATGCGGCAAGAGCCTGACATAGGATGTACCTTTCCCAGAAAAGAAGCGATCACCAGTAAGGGTTTCCGTCCTGTAGCTGAGGTACTGACCGTGTGTAGCRGGAGGGTAACGTGCCCAGACAAATGCTACAGGCGCCGGGTGTTTCCGGGGCTCCCCCGTGGGCACCCTCAGCTGCCCAGGCACCTGCAGGCTGCAGGCGCTTTCTCCAGGAATAAAACCTACAGCGCAGAGCCCTTCTCTTGGGGCCCTTCAGTTGGCGGTGCCAGCAGCACAGCGTTTCATTTTTCGGGCACAGCATTTCTTCGCAGTTTCCTGGTGCGCTGCAGGAGCTTTTGCCCGCGCCCTGGCCGGGGCGCCGAGGGGGCGGCTGAGGGGTCCCCCTGCGCGGGAGCCGCTCGGCTCTCGGGGCCAGGCAGCCGTGACGTGCCAGCTGCGGCGAGCACGGCAGGCCTATCCGGCTTGCGAAGCACCACACAGGAAGCACCGTCATTCACATGCTCTGAAAAACTTACTATGATTCAGCTTTTCTTCCTCTTTTTCAGAGAGTAAGATAAAAAATCGATCTTGAAAACTGAGGCTGGCTCCATGTATCCGGAATCGACCACTGACTCCCCTGCTAGACTCTCGCTGAGACAGACGGGCTCTCCAGGGATGATTTACAGGTAAGCGGCCGGCCACGCTGCTCCCTCCCACCCAGCGCTCTGCACGGGCCCCCTTCTTGCGGGACGCCTTTTTAGGAGCTTTGGAGGAGAAGTTGCAAACTGAGGACTGTGGCCCCCTGAGGAGCACTGCGATATCATAAAATTGCCACAGTGACTTTTGAATGTAYTTAATGAAAAACCGTTTCAGCCCTTGTGGAAACACATGGTAGCACGAATGTTTTTAAGCTGCCTTGGGTGTTGCAGCCTGCTGTTTCAGGAGTTGATTCCTCTCCAGTGAATCCGCTGCATGGCAGGACTCGGAGTGTGGTTCCTCACTGCGCGTTCGGGCACGGTCTGCTGCCCTCCAAGCCGTCGCCTTGCGAGCGAGYGGCAGGCGCAGGCTCTGTGCTGTAGTGCCTGCTCCCAGCCGGTGGAGCTGTCGGCCTGCTTTCGCAGAGCCCGCTGCCAGGCAGCGAAGTGCTGCGGCGGCCACGAGGCGGCCACGGCCCGGGCCGGGCTCCGGCACCGTGGCCYGGCTCTGCGGCTCGGCCCCAGCTGGCACTTCACGGTTGTTAATGTGCTTTGTGGCATGTTTCTTCTTTCTCCTCTTTGCTGTCGGAAGCGCTAGGTATGGGAGCCCCAAGCGACAGCTCCAGTTCTACAGGTAACCGAGTCCTTTCTCTCTCGTTAAAAACATCCTCGGGAAGCAATGACGGCCGAAGCGCGGGAAGCCCGTGCCTGGCATCCCGACCCGTGTCCTGCCCACGCGCTAGGCGGTGCGGCCAGCGCCGCAGGCACAGGCGCCAGCGCTGCCGCGGCCGTGGGGACCACGAGGTGCACGCTGCCGTCGCACCCGCGTCGTCTCCTCATCGCGGGCTGGCTCGCTCGCACCTCTGTGCGTCGTGCTGCGGGTCGTTCCGGACGCCAGGCTGCRCCTCGGTGGATTAGCTGGACCATAATTCACATTCTTCTCATGGGTGCCCCTAGTGTAAAGCGTATATGTGCCTAGGCTTGCATGTGTGCACGTGAACACCTGCACCTTTGTAATTGTGCAGCCAGAAGTCTCAGGGCGGCCCTGAGCACCGTGCCRGGGTGCTGCCCGCACAGGGCCCGGGTCTCTCTGCAGCGTGACACGCTCAGCCCTGCTCCTGCTGCGCCTGCCCCGCAGCCTGCACAGGCGGTAGCTCTCTTCCCAAGCACTGGGAAGACGTTTCCGGGAGAGCCGTGGTTTGCTATGAGATTATGAGAAAAGCTGCATCCTGCGTGCTTTTTATCTGATCGTGGGTTGGCTGTACCATATGGGTACGGGAAACCCCACAGTTAAGGGCATGGCAATCCTCGCTGCGGCCGAGGGGCCTGGGAAGCTGTGTCGCGTGCCGCTCGGGCTGTTCCTTACGCTGGGGCGCTGGCGGCCGCCAGCCCAGCCACCAGTGAGCAAAGTCACGATCCGGGCCAGATAACACACCGTGTCCTCGTCTTCCTAAGCCGTGTATGTGCGCGACGCATACGTGTCCAGAGGTCTGGCCACGGCTGCGCGTGGGTCTGGACCTGGCTCGCTTCTCGCCTCTGACGGAGCTGCGTGTGTTTTGCTGTGCGCCTCTGTGTCTGAAAGCAAAGCCAGAGCTATTAGGTTTTCCCCAGAGTAGCTCCAGGAATCCATCCAGCCCCTGTTCCTCTGGCCCTTCCATTAAGGCAAATCTTATTACCTTGTGTATAAGACAACACATTTTTCTCCGTCCTCTTACTGTCTAAAACRAAGAAGGCACTTTTCCCCCTGAAGCCGCCTGATGGGAGTGCTGGGAAGCATCTCTGCTTCCACAGACGGGGAAGCATGCCGTTGCAGCGAGCCCGGTTGGGGCAGAGATGGGGAAGGAGGGGAACAGAAGGCTTCCCCTTGAGCRCATCTTCCAGAAGGGGGTCCGCGGGCACCTGAGGGATAGAAACTGGTGCTCCTGCCTGCTTGCTTGCAGCAGGGCAGGAGTCGGAGAGAGGCGAGGGCAGGCAAGGACGGAGGCAGCTCCGCGGCGGTGTGCGACATGCCTTTTCGGCTGGCACGTAAGGACTGGCAGAAGCAAGCCCAAGAAGTCACGGGTCTCTCTGCTCTGGGGGAAGGTTTGGAGCTGTTTCTTGGTTTAGCTGATCAGGACCGTGGAGCGAGTTAGCACCTCCTGTTTGCGGAGTTGTTTTTGTCTCATCAGAAGCACAGAAAGCCTGTGTGGAAGGGCCTTTTCCAGGATGCACCTGGAACAAAGCAATCAAGTAAAAGCCTCCGGTAAACTTGTGGCTCTAGCGGGA
Source organism: Rhea americana (assembly GCF_003343005.1). NCBI lineage: Eukaryota > Metazoa > Chordata > Aves > Rheiformes > Rheidae > Rhea > Rhea americana. The sequence continues at coordinate 74,752 of NW_028186689.1, read as the reverse complement.
AGGACGCGTGCTCGGTGCCCACGTGCAAGGCGGTCATTGCTGGCGTCTGTTTTCAAGCCGCGCTTAGGGAAGAATTTCGGTCCAAAGTGTTGCATTACTGATGCTCCTCCCGAGCCTGGGTCTGAACCCCTGCAGCCAAGGGCCGAGGCGCCTGTCCCGGCTCCGTCCTGCCGGAGGGGGACAGCTCGGTTCCCAGGAGGTTTTGGCCTCGTCGCCCTGTGTCTCCTTGTAACAACCCACCTTGGTAAAGGGGAACCTGTTGTTGAAATGTGCCTGGCTACACCAACTGACCTTGATCAGCTTTGGAAGAAGGAAATGATGCCAGTGTTCATAAAGTGGCTGCATATCCACAGGCTTTTAGAGAAGATGTCATGAATAATTTAGCTTCTGTTTGCTAGGAAGAAAATACCCTAATAGAACTAATGGAGTACTGCTAAAAAACTCGACTCTGGAGGGACTTGTCATATTCACCAATTGCTTTGGATGCGAAGCATCGACACTCCCCTACTGACAAAACGCCAGCTGTGCTGTCTTTAATAGCTGTCGGAGGAAACTCTAACCTAGAACTTTTCTTTTTAATGAGCAGGATTCCAAGAAACCGGGTGAGTTTGTGCCATTGCTGAGCCTGTAGGAGTAGGTTGCCGAAGCTGTCCGGTGTTGCGCCCTGCATGCAGCCGAGCTTGCTACAAGTGGGAAATGGTTTAGGAAATCATTGTAGAGTCTGGTGTTTGCTTTAAGTACAGTGCCTGTTCCGCTGGCGGAAGGAAGGAGCTCTTGAGTGGGTCTCTTCTCCRTCTGGAGCTAAATGAGAAATAAGTTCGATTCTGGAGCCAGAGTTCTCACAGCTGCTGCGCGTCAGGCTGAGGTTTGTCTGCGTGTGGACTTCCAGTGGGTAGTAAAGGACCGGCGTTAGGACCTCTTTGCTCTTCTCAGGTTAACGTTACGGCAGTTATTGTTGGCAGGCAGGTGGCTGGGAAGATTTACTGCTCGAGTTAGCTCAGTATTTGCATGACTGGGGTGTGTGTGTGTGTGTGTGTGTGTGTGTGTGTGTTTCTTTTTTTTTAGGGAAGATAGGCTGTAAAATGCTTAAAACTGCTGACTGAGAACAAGTTCCATGTTTGCCTTCTAGAAAATCAAAAGATTTAATTCGATCAATGGACAGCAGCTGCTAGTTTGCTGAAAAGCTGGAGAACTGCATTTCAAAACGGGCTACAAGCCAAAGTGTCTCCCATTTGCTATACCTGTAAAGTGCGTTATGTGTTTTAGGGGTTTGGGTGTTCAGTTGTCTCTCGTGACCTAGAAAATAGAGTTGTTTGGCCAGAGTTTTTCGAGGCTTTTGCTCTGCGTATTCCTGGAGGAATTATCTCGGGTGCATGGTCCTTCTTTGGGAAACAGCAGCTCCTGCTTTGGCATGCTTTCGTTTAGGCTTCAGCAGCTTTTTCAGATCCCAAGCTGAGATCCTGCTTTTCATTCTCCGGTTATGAYAGAGATTTTGCTAATAAGTTGCCTGGGGATGAACCCAGAGGCTTTATGCTCTCTCCACTCTCTGTGCACGTTGCTCAGCTGGAACCCCCAAAGAGCTGGCAGAGAGGGGCATGCTGAACCGCCCTCGCTTTGCTTCCTGCAGTTCGTTTCACCGCGGGCAGATGAAGCCGTAAGGGAAACACACAGCAGCGCGCCTTAGCCTCCGCTTTTCCAGAGCCYCGAGGCAGCCACTGCTTTTCCCTGCTGTGCCCCAGGCTGGCAGCAGGGAAAAGCAGTGGCAGCCCAGCAGGCAAAGCCAGTGCCCGGTGCCCCGCGCTGCTCCCAGCGGCGGCTCGGAGCTGGACRGCCAGTGCTGGGATTGCAAAGGAGMCGGGGCAGCGAGACACTTGGTGCTTTTTTCCCCTCCTCGTAACTTAAGGAAAGGGGTGTCTCTTTTTTACACCTCTTTAATTTTTAAGACTGCTTACCACYTTTCTTTCCTGAATAGGAGGAGTTCTAGATTTCCAAAAACATTGCTTCTTGCAAGAATTCCCTTGGGCATTTCAGTAATTTCTTGTAACTTAACATCTAGTGATTTTTCTTCTTCTTTTTAACTTCTCTGAGGTCACGTTTTGATAGAAAAGTCCACTTTGCTTTTCTGTCAAACTACCATAAAAATTGAGCCTCCGATGCTTACATGTTTCTCAGGGGACAGAAGGCCCCAGAGCTGAAGGCCTGAGCAGCAGCGGCGGTGCGCGGTGGGGCCGGTGGCGCTGGTGGCGTGCCCAGGACAGGCAGCAGGGACGCAGCCCCGGCGGCCCCGACGAAGCCGTGCTGCGGCCCCAGGCCCTCGCCCAGCGCCCACGCAAGTCCAGCCCGTTGCCGTAGACCGGTGGATGTCTCCAGCCGTTCCCGGCAGCTCGCTCTGCAGCAGGCTATTTTCAGCCGCCCGCACCGGCTGCAAGGTCGATGCCGTGGTTCGGTGCCATGCACCGCTGCGGCGAGGCTTGGCTCGCTGCACGGGCTGCAGCAGCCCACTGCAGCAGCGCCAGCTTTCCCCTGGGGCCGGGGCTGGCGGCGTGACCAGCTCTGCGCGCTCCCCGCCGCGGCGCTCGCCTGGCGRGTGCTGCCAGCACCCGTGGGGTGGAGGCCTCCTCGCTGGGATGTGCTGCCCGCCGGCTGCGCCTCCCCCGAAGCGTTGGGCGGGGGGGGGTCTGGCCGAGCAGGGCTCCTCCTGCCTCCAGCCGGCCAGTTCCCAGCMGAGCCACCCCTGTGCCCTTGGCTACTGATCCGTTAAGAAGGTGCAAACGGTTGTTGGCCAGCTCCATGGGGAGCTCCGGGCCAGGGTGCCGAGAGCCTCGCGAGGAGCCGCGGTGGTGGCGCGTGCTGTGGTTTCAGCTGTCTGTCGCCATAAACCCAAGCTTCAGTCCCCGCAGCAACCCCTCCGGTCCCTGCTGCTGCGTTTTGTGCCCCGTTCTTTTTGCTCTTTGGCTTGACTGCTCCCGTGGTGCTTAAGTACGTTGCGCTGCCCCTTACACTCGGGTCCGTTGCTGCTGCGGTTTGCGCGTGGCAGGCAGGCCGTGCGCGCCGGGGCAGCCTCCTCAGGCCGAAGCCGCGGCACGGGCTAGCTTCCTTGCTCGCTTGGGCCGGAGAGGAGGAGCACTGCGCACGCGCGCATCCTGTGTGGGCAGCCGGGAGCGTTGTCGGCCCCCCTGAGGCTTTGCCGTCCGGGCCGTCCCCAGGTCCCGCGGTCGGGCAGCAGGATGCTGGCCATGACGTACAGCGAGAGCCTGCGCAGCGTGGTGAGCAGGCACCACTCGGACTGGGGCCTGCAGCAGGCCCGCCACGCCGACGTGGTGGAGCTGCGGCGGCTGCGGGACGTGCGCCTGGCGGCGCAGGCCAAGACCATGGAGGAGTTCCTGCGAGCGCACGGGCTGTCGCTGGACGACTGCACGGCCCGCCTGACAGGCATGAAGTATAGGTAAGAGACCGCCCTGCCCCGGCCCCCGGCGCGCGCCCGCGGACAGCCGCCGCTCGGGCGCTCCTCGAGTCGGGCGGGCGTCAAACAGCTGATGCCAGAATCGCCCTGACAGCAAGCGTGCCCCGCCGCGATAGCTGACGTGTTGAACGACGCGCGAAAGCACCTCGTCCCCAGAGCAGCCGTGTTTCAGGAGCCCCGAAGCGCTGGTGTCCCCCGCGCAGAGCCGTCTCCCCGCTGCTGGCGCGCCGGGGACCGGTAGGGGTTCGCAGCCGAGCTGGAGGAGGGCCAGGCTGGGGACTGTGCTTTTCTCCTAGGACATGTGGGGGTCAGGACCACCCATCAAAATCTCCCACAGCAAACAGCGCAGGGGTCGTGGGACGCGCCGGGCCCCGGGGAGCTCCTGCAGCTTGCTCTGCCCTTCCCTTTAGCTCGCCTTTGTGCCCACGGCTCGCTGGTGACGTGTCCGAGAGCGTTTTTTCCTTGAGCGCAATAAAATCTTTTCCAAGCCATTGACRGGAGAATATTCTCTCTCGCTTGTGCATGCATAAGTGGCTAGAATAAAGCAACATGTTTATATCACTTCTGTTGATAAAATTCTGCAAGCTTTTTTACTTTTACTTGTTATTAGGAAGTTTGCAAGTGCAAGTGTAATATACTCTTACATTTTAAATCAGAAAATAAACAGCTACAAAAACACTTTATTCATCTAGTGCCCAGGGAAGTTACTGGTAGCGCAGTCAGCTATTGGACAAAGTTTTCTGTACACAGAGCATGCGGGGTAAAAGGCTGCACTTCTTTAGCCCTGGTTTGAAGGGCTTTGCCACGGTTTTTGTGCATATTCCCAGACCGTCAGGTGTGAGGGGCCATCTGTGATTTGCCGCCCTGGGAGGTTGAGTACGGTTTGCTTTCGGAAGCGTAAGGAGAAGCAGAGATGCCTGCTGGGGGGCAGAAATGCTGATGGTTGCGTCTTCCGGGCTGGCTTACGTCGGYGCCTCTCGCCTGCCCACCCAGGAGCCTGACTGCGGTCCTAAACCAGGAGCGCGGCTGCGCCCCGACGGCCCCCGCGCCGGGCTGCCCCTCGCAGGCGCGATGCTCGGCTCAGGTTTCACAGCTGCCYGCTGCGCCCCGAAAGGCCTGATTTTAAAAGAATTTGCTGGGGATTTTGCTGTGTGCAGCGAGTGCTCCACGTCCTTCCCCTGCTTTGCAGCTGGCTGGAAGAACAACCGCCAGCACGTGGGAGGGAAAGCGAGCCGGGAAAATACCGTATGGAGCTGGAAAACCGTCTCCAAGTGTGAAGGCAGCTGGCGCTCCATTAATTTTGCATGTTGGTCCAGAGCATGGGGTAGTGAGAGGTGTATAAATATTTCAGSTGACTTTTGTTCTTTTAATTACTACATCTTTGTTAGGGTGGATGATAGGGGGAGCAGCCTTGGCTTGCGAGCCCTGTGGCAGGGTGCTGTGCGGGCTCTGTTGCGAAGGGCTGCTTGGCGTGGACCCCACCGCAAGCCATGGATGCTTGCACCCACCGCGGGGCTCTGTCCACGCACACCCCACTGCGGGGCTCTGCCCACAGGCACCCCGCGGGGTGCACCCCACTGCAGGGCTCTGCCCACGCGCACCCCACGGGGTGCACCCCACTGCAGGGCTCTGCCCACAGGCAGCCTGCAGGGTGCACCCCACTGCGGGGCTCTGCCCACAGGCACCCCGCAGGGTGCACCCCACTGCAGGGCTCTGCCCACATGCACCCACTGCAGGGCTCTGCCCACACGCACCCCGCGGGGTGCACCCCACTGCAGGGCTCTGCCCACGCGCACCCCACGGGGTGCACCCCACTGCAGGGCTCTGCCCACGCGCACCCCGCTGGGTGCACCCCACTGCGGGGCTCTGCCCACGCGCACCCACTGCAGGGCTCTGCCCACGCGCACCCCACGGGGTGCACCCCACTGCAGGGCTCTGCCCACGCGCACCCCACTGGGTGCACCCCACTGCGGGGCTCTGCCCGCGCGCAGCCCACTGCGGGGCTCTGCCCACACGCACCCCGCGGGGTGCACCCCACTGCAGGGCTCTGCCCACAGGCACCCACTGCAGGGCTCTGCCCACGCGCACCCCACGGGGTGCACCCCACTGTGGGGCTCTGCCCACAGGCACCCCGCAAGGTGCACCCCACTGCAGGGCTCTGCCCGCACGCACCCCGCAGGGTGCACCCCACTGCGGGGCTCTGCCCACACGCACCCCACTGCGGGGCTCTGCCTGCTCGCACCCCGCCGGGTGCTCACCATTGCACGGATCTGCCCGCGCGCAGCCCGCTGCAGGGCTCTGCCTGCTTCCTGGCTTTCCTCGGTCGCCCACGCAGCAGGTCGGGCTCCATGTGTTTTCTTCTCTAAAAATAAACGGAGGTAGCATTTACCCAGTCACAGTAGCCCTTTAGATATTCATGTGGCAGTTATTTATTCATGGGGCAAGGCTTGTACGTGCACTATCAAAGATATTTCTTCGATAAAATATTCAGCGCGGCCGTGGCCAGCGCTGCCGGGTGCGGGAGGGGAGCCGCGGGCGCTCGCGGGTTCGTGCCGGCGGCGGCGCGCGGAGGCACAGCCTGCCTGGGGAGGCTGCCTCGTTCGCGCGGGGGAGGATGTCAGCGAGCGACTCATCCACCCCCCCTCGCGTCCCGCGCGGCTTCGCCCGGCGCCCAGGCAAGCGCCAGGCCCCTTGGGGCGATGGGTTTTCGCTCCGGGAGCTGCRGGCTCGGCAAACGTGGCGCCGTGGCAGCGGCGGCTGCTCCCGTCTCGCTCGGTAAGAACAGCCTGACGGCGAAAGGCAGAATTTGGCTTGGTTCTCTAACAAAGTATCACAGCACACGGAACAAAATGTGGTGCTAAGAAATCATTCTCGAAGCTGCGCAGAAAAACCAGGCAGGCGACGGCCCTGCAGAAGGGCCCCGCGGGTGGCACCGGCTCTCCCTGAGCCCGGAAAGGCGGCCGCCGCGGCCAGGCTGCGAAGGGGCGAAGGGCTCGGCGCTCTGCGCGGCCCCCCACGGCCCTGCCGCGCCGGTCCCTCGGGCTGTGCTGCTCCGGGCTCCCAGGGCCCTAATCCAGAAAAGCCTTTGACCCGCTGAGCGCGTTCCTGTAAAACCATGGCTTTTCTTGTGGTCGGGGACTGCAGCCGAAMCCTTCTGCCAGGCACTTTAATCCGGGATCAGGGATGTTTTCCCTGCTTTTCTGTGCAAGCACGTGCGGTTGCAGGCAGATTAGCGCTCGCCGGCTGGGGCAGGGCTCGAGTCTCTGCCGCTCGGCGGGGAGCAGGGCTGCCGGGTCGCCCGAGCCGACGTTCGCCCTCGGCTGCCCTGGCGTGGGGCTCCCCGAAGCGCTGCCAGGGATGCACGGGCCGCGCGAGAGGCAGAGCCGGCGGGAGACCATCTCTGGGGAGAAAGGCTGCCTTTTCGGAGCACGGGCACGCGGCGCGGTCCCACGCGGCGCAAGACGAGCCGGCCCTCGGCTGCGGCCCCCTCGCCGAGCCCGGCATGGGAGCGCGGCCCCGCAGGCAGCCGGACTCGGCAGCGGGCCGCGTGCGTACAGAGGAGCCGGCGCCCATGGTCGGGGCCGCGGGAGCTGAGCAGGATTACCGAGCTCGGCCGCAGGCACTAAGGAGCTTTGGGGCAGAAGAAAACATGAGTAGATTACAAGTTTTTTCATTTCATCTGCGACTGAATTTCCGTAATTCTCCCCCCCTCCCCGCACCACCAGCTGCTTTTTCTTTTGTAGGCTGCCTTAGAAAGCAACGTGGACCGTCACGCTGGCGGTCCAGCCTGATGCTGTTTTGGTACTTCCCTTTCTGTGTGGTCAATCAAGCAATTATTTCCTGACCACTGAAGCTGCTTTCGGCACTGAGCAGCAGCGCTGCACACATGCTCCTTGCGAGGACGGCAGCGAGGACGGGCAGCTGCTCCGGCAGAAATTCCCGCAGAACGGGGGGGCGGGGGGGGCAGAACAGGGACTTGGAAAATCTTTAGAGCGTGTAGCCAAGCGTTCATCTTTTATGCCTCAAATCACAGAACAGTCAATCGGAAAAATGAGCTTGATGAGCTTGTATCTTTCTTTAAGTAGGAAACATTGGAATTTGGGTTCTCCTTAATCAGTTTAGCTCTCGTTTGGAGAAGTTCAGGGGAAGCCTCGCTCGCGCCGCGCCGCGAAGCGGGGCCGTCCGGCCTGGTTCGGAGGAAGGGCGAGGCCTCGGCGGCGACGCTCATCGGAGGGCAGATGTGGGTGCCGGGGCGGAGGCAGCTGCTCTGCGGGGGCTTTCAGGTGCCGCGCGCCGACGGGGCTCTTGCTGCGGAAGGGAGGGTGGCACGAGGGTTGCCCACGCGGTGCCCTCCCTCCCCGCGTGGAAGCGGTCGCGCTCATGCTGCTCCCCTCGGCGTGACACCGTGGGTTCATGTCCTAATGCTCATCAAACCCTGACGGCGTGAAGCCAATGCAAGCGGGGGCGACGTCTTCCAGCGCCGCAGCGGGCACCGCGGTTGAGCGGAGCTTTACGGCCGTTCGTTCGGGAGGAGGTGCCTGCCTCAGAGCGCCTGCAGGCTAAATTTAGGCTGTTGTCATTACTCCTCGCGGATCTTCAGCCGCACAAGTGGAAGGAGAGGAGAGGCGCGAGGGAAGGAGGAGCGCCGGGGGCGGCGATGGGGGCTCGGCAGCCTGGCCGCTCGCCCGCGGTGCCGGGCCCCTCCGGCACGGCTAGCGGCGAGCGCCGCGCGGCCAGCCCGCCCCGGACTCCCGCTGCTGCCGCGGGGGACCTTGCCGCTTAAGCAAGACGGCGTCCGGCTAGTTGTTTCCTCGGGCTCAGGGGCGGCCGAATTCCTCCAATAGCGTCGGCGAAACTTTGCGGAGCTGCTGCGGYGAGCAGTCAGGCGGCGCTGCCGAGGAGGACGGCGAAAGGAAGCGAGGACGGCGTGCAGATTCCAGCCGGGAAGTAAATAAACTGAAGTTTGCTTTTTAACCCCCGGCCAGGCGACTGCCGGTGCTGCCTTGCACATGCAAAGAGGAGGCTGAAAGCAGCGGGGYGGCATCTCCAGCTCCTTTCTCCGCTCCTGCTTTGAAAATTGCAGGGCTCCTGGGGGAAACGCTCCCAATTATCTTTCACCTTTGACATTTTTGCGACGCTGCCAGGGAGAAGCAGCATCGGGCTGTGAAGTAGAGCACGGCTGAGGATTCGAGAGGGAGGGCATCTCCGCAGCCCAAACGCAGCGCGAGCACCATGCAGGTTTCTTTTGTGTGCTCCGAGCACAGCATAAAGAGCCGGAGCGCAGAAGACCGCCTGAACAGACAAAATGCCAGCAGCCCCAGCCTCGGCACGCGCAGCAAATTCCGAGCCGTGGCCATGGTTGCCCGGAGCCTGGGGCAGCTCTCCGTGCAAAATGCCCCCTCGTCCAGCGAATCCAGCGTGAAGCAGCCGGGGATGAAGTACAGGTGGGGGGAGAACGCGCTGTGCGTTCGGCGGTTGCCTCCGGACGTGGGCGCRGACGCGTTTGGCGGTCCCCGCTGCGATGTGTGCGGTGGGGGGGACGCGCGCGGTGCTYTCCCTGCGGCCCCGCGGCTTTCCGGCGTGCGGGCTTCTCGGCGCCACGAGCGCAGATGCATCTGTGCGTGCAGCCGGGTTGCTCTTTTCGTCCTTCCAGTGCACTTTCAAGGAGCGTTCTCGTTTCCCTCCAGCTTAGCGTAAAACCAGGGGGACRGGAGGAAAAAAATGTGGCCCTGACGTTTGGCTTAGGACTTAGTGAAATTGCTGTCGCCTCTCTGGCCCTGGGAGCAGGTAGGCTGTGGCCCCGGGGGAGGCGCGCGGCACCACACCACCAGCCACGGCGTCGGCGGATTCACCGTGCCCTCAGGCTGCTTGCGGCCCTGGTCCGTGGGCAGCAAAGCACGAGCCGGGATTCRGTTCCTCTCTCCGCACCGCGCGCTGGAGAGCGCAGCCTGCCGCGCGGCGGCGGCACGGCCGGCACGGCCTGGCTTCACGCGCCCGCCTGCACGGCGCTGCGGCAGAGCGGGGCGAGGTGGGGGACCGAGGGGTTCGCCCCAGGCAGAGCAGCGCGCCTGTCCGCCCCGTTACGGCTGACAGCCGCGGCGTGCTCCCACTGGAGCCACGATGTGAGCACYAGCAGGGTGCAAAACGTAGCAGGCAGGCAGGCTGCAGGAATGACATCAGCCCTCACCCACTCGGATCCTCCAGATTAAATAACTCTGGGYGTTTCTGCCTGGTGATCCTCTGCCGGCGCCGCGTCGCCCTGCCTTTGCCGGGCCCTGCCGTGGGGCAGGGAGGGTCGCGGGGCCCGCAGCATGCCGGCCCGGCCAGCGGCCTCCCGAAGCGCGGGCTCCGTGGCTGCCGCGCGC
>NW_028186689.1:55322-63074 GCF_003343005.1 Rhea americana | reverse complement strand
GCGAGCTGGCGCGGAAACGCTCCGGGCTGCTGGTCACGTGGGTTTCTGTCTTTCAGAAACCTCGGGAAGTCCGGACTGCGAGTGTCCTGCCTCGGCCTGGGTAAGTGAGCGGCTTCTCCGCGGCCCTTCAGCACCCGCTCCGTCCGGCGGCTTCCTCGGGCGGCTGAGGCACAYGCCGGCTCCTCGCCTCGCCCTGCCTCCTGCCACTCGAGGGAGACGGGAGCGAGGGGCGGCAGGAGCGTGCGGACGCCGCGCGCGCTCCGTGGGAGAGGGGAAGCAGGCATCAGCTGTCAGCGTGGTGTTTCCTTGCTCCCGGTAACTAACTGTAAGCAGAGATTTCTGCCTCGTCCTAAACACTCGTGTGCACTCGGGGCGGCGGCGTGGATAGCACCCACAGAGGCTGGCCTGGCCGCTGACTYGCAAATCTGTCCAGGGGCTTGCATTGTGCAGGATTAAATAACTAGCCAGGCTGTCGTCTGCTGTAAGCCACTTAAAAAGAGTTGATTTACAATTACGACACTGTCCCTGGGGCCGATCGCTTCTCCGACTGAAATGTTACCAGCCACTCTGCAAAAGCTACAAAGCTTTTTTCTGGGCTGGTGACAGCTCTGAGAAATGGCCCAGACGCTTCCCCATCCTGCTCGACACTGTAGAAGCTGGAATTCGGAGTATTTGACAGGGGTGCTTCCCTGCACACTGGATTGGGAGCCGTGGCTGCCGCGCACGGGATAACCCTGCCGGCGGGCCGGCGCGGGCAGCGGGTGCCGGCAGGCACGCGGCAGCGCAGTGCCGGCCCTGGCGCCCCGGCGCGGGGCCAGGCTGCCTGCCGTCACCCAGCTCCGAGCACCTTTTCTCCTTCACAGGGACATGGGTGACTTTCGGAGGGCAGATTACAGATGAGGTAAGGATTGCTCCCGTCTGACCGTGTTCCTCCACGCTTCGGCTCCCGGAGCGCGGTGGGGAAACCGCCCGGCTCGCTCCATCGCGCCCCTGGGTGAGAGCGCGCCTCTCCGGTGAGCCGTCCGGGTTTTGCATGAGTCCGTTCTCGGTGAAGCAGAAGCTGCACAAGGTCTCGCCCGCCCGTAGTGACAGGCTCCGGCTTTGCTCTCCAGCTGTAATTCTGACTAGCACAGCACTTCGGGACCCCTCCCGCGCGCCTTTCAGCACAGTCAGTTCTTCCGCAAGACACCTGACACGGGCTTTTGCCTGAGCTATCAAATGTCAGCTTGAGTCCACATTAATCCCATATAAATCAATTTTCTAAGCCTGAGACTGCGAAAGCAGGAGAAGGGAAAGAAAAAACTCACGCTGCCATGTGAGGCTGGGATTTTTCTCCTTCAAAGCTGCTGCCTTCCACGTGCCCCCAAACACGCCCTGAAGGCTGCGGGGTGCTGTGTGCCGGCGTGCCCAGCGCCTGGACACGGAGGCTAGCGTTTCCAAGCCTGGCTTTCCAAAGCGAAGCACATAGCTGACCAGGCAAGGCGGCATGTGTGGCAGTTTGGGGCTCTCCGCAGGAAGCTCTGAAATCAAGGCGCACATTCAGGGGCGGTTCTGATGGGACTCCGTGGGCAGCGCTCGGCGTGCGGCGCGCGGCGGGTCGCCGGTGCAAGCGAGCGTGCACCGCAGTGCTCCGGCACTCACGTGTGCGGCTGCTGCTCCTGCTCGCCCTGAGACGTCCTGTTCRCTACCAACAGCTCAGCTTTCTCTTTGCAGATGGCAGAGCAGCTGATGACTTTAGCGTATGACAATGGCATTAATCTCTTTGATACGGCAGAAGTCTATGCTGCTGGCAAGTAAGGACCTTCCAGTTTGGTACCGGGGCAGGGGCTGTATTTCTGGGGAATGGGAGCAAGCTGGCCGAGCCTGGGAGCAGTCTTTCTCGTGGGGCTTTCCCCCTTTCCCAACCGAGGTTCTCATGCTGTGTTTTGTCCTGCAGCAGTTTTGATTTGCTCGTAAGTCACCCTACGAGCGTGCACCACTGTATCACCACCTTCACCGCGGGGGATAAACTCCCGGGGCGGCAGGCAGCCGCTCGGGACCAGCCGGGGTTGTGCCGTGTGGGTCTCCGGAGCTGGAGCCGTGTGGCCTGCGCAGAGCTCCCAGGAGGGCGCGGAAGTGCTAACCTGCGGTTYAGGCTGAAGAATGCTGAAGCATCCTCTAGCCCCTTGCAGCTGCCGGCTGAGATATATTTAGCCTTAAAAGCATTAGCATGGTTATCGACATAATAACGAAACCTCATCTTTCCTTCCCCAAACCCACTGCGGTAATATCAAGAGGACTGGGCTGCAGACAACAATATATTCAACTAATCTAGTCTCTTGGCTTGGCAAATTGCCCCCAAGCAGGCTTCAGCTTTTATGATTTTGTTCGTTACCCAGTGAACGTTTTAGCAAATGTGCTTGAATTTACAGAGCCCTTGAAAATTATTCATCCCGGCCATCGTGCACGGTAGTAACTGTTCACAGTCAATCATCTGCTTTGGATTGGTACTGCTGGAAGCCTCCCAGGCCAGCAGAAATGGTCGGGGGGGGGGCTAGAAAAGGTCCGCGAGAAGGATCCGGCCGAGAGCGTTTGCTCGCAGAAGGTCTGCGGCCCAGCAGGGTGCGGAGGAATTCGCAGCAYGCACAGTACCTTCGAAATGACCCCACCAGGACTATTTGTGGCAGCTGCACGTGCAAACTGCAGCGAAGCCCTCGTCCAGCTCTCCCAGCACGCTTGGTTTGCTCCTATTTGGGGWTTGCCAGATAAGGCCGTGCTCGTCACCGTATTGTTTGAGCGGTKTTTAAAGTGCCTCTGTACAAATGCACTTGCAGAGGCCTTAGTTTCTCAATATTTGAAAGAGCGTCTTGAAAGGGTAGGTGCTTTCCTTAAACGTGCAGGCAAGCTTGTTGCCCCCTGGAGAGCAGTAATAAGCATGGACTTACCATCTTTGCAATGATTTTCTGCTCTTCATTATTTAAGAGAGGAAAGCTATTGTCATGCAGGTTGGTTTTAAAGTTCGGAGAGTGGAAATAATCGAATCATTCCGCTTTTCTGCACTCATTTTTGGAAGTCATTTCACATTTGTTAAATGCTGCGTTCCTTTACGCCCTTTCCCGTGAGGTGAGAGSCTCTGTCCCTGCAGGCACACTGCAGCCTGCCCGGCGTGGCCAGGTCCCTCATCCCAGAACGGTCGGTGTGCAGCAGCAGGAGGCGAGCAGAGTGGCCATCTCTGGCCTCTTCCGCTAAGGTCCCCAGAAGAAAAGTCTTGGGGCTGGGGGGGGAAATCTCACCCCAATGCGATGTCCTACTGCAGTCGTTTACGTTACTGAAGTGCTTCTGACCTAATGTCTGTACCAGCCTAAGGAACCCATGATTTGCCTCTTCCTTTTCTTGCAGGGCTGAAGTCGTGCTAGGAAGTATTATTAAGAAGAAAGGCTGGAGGTAATTATTGCTTTCCCTAGGACAGGCATTTCGTGGTTCTTCATTTCATGCAACAGCTTTCGGGGGGGGGGGGTGGCTGTGTTTGGGCTTCGGGAAGGGAAATGAACAGGAAGCAGAAAAGCCGAAGCGGCAAACCGAGACCCCGGCTCCCTGCGGGGCAGCGAGGCCGCCTGGGCGCCCACAGGCACCTGCTTGTTGCCCGCAGCCCCCACGGGCCCGGGGCGGGCCTGGCTCCGCGGCAGGCCGTGTGCCGGGGTGCTGCAGGCCGCGGGTGCGCGGCCTCGGCTGGCACCGACGGTCCCTCTCACTTTCTCTTTGCAGACGATCCAGCCTGGTCATAACCACCAAAATCTTCTGGGGAGGAAAGTACGTACGGCCTCTCCCTCGCCTCACCGCAGCCTAGCCGCACGTCTGCTCTTCTAACCCCGCGTCTTTCGGTCTTTCAGGGCAGAGACGGAGCGAGGCCTGTCAAGAAAGCACATCATCGAAGGTACGAGCAGCGCTGCCCACCGCCACGGCTCCCGGGCGCACCGCGGCGGCACGTGCGGCCACGGCGGGCTGGCGCGCAGGCGGCGGGCCGGCACACGTCACAGGCTCTGTCCCTCATCCTTCGTCCTAGGCCTGAAGGCTTCGCTGGAGCGGCTGCAGCTGGAGTACGTGGACGTGGTGTTCGCCAACAGGCCGGACCCCAACACGCCCATGGAGGGTAGGTGCTGCCGCGCTCCGTGGGGACTCGCCGTGCGAGGGCAAGGCCGCGGCACGGCACGGCCGGCCAGGATAGCTGTGCTGAGCACCTAACGCGCGCCGTGCCCGTAGGCGGGAGTCTGCTCCGGCCTCAAGGTGCCAATTGGAAAAGACCTCTTTGCTTTTCCAAAGAGACCGCTCTCATCCCTGGCAGCAGGTGATCGAGGGACCAGCCAGAGGAGGTCCCTGAGGTCGTTCTCCTTCCTAAACATCCCCAGGAGCCGCTTCTGGCCGTGTCCTGCTGCCGGCGGCTGCTGCGGCCGCCTGCCGGCGCCTGTCCCGGCTGCCCTGSCGGCCACGGCTCTCACCCGGGCGCGTGCCAGAGTGCGTCTAACTTTTCTTACTTCATATCCAGCTCTTCTTCTGGATTATGAAGAGATTGCAATTCACTCATTCTAAGCAGGGCACGTTAATTCCCTAGTCGTTAAATTCGAAGTATTTCTTTTAYTCCATGGCCCATTTTACTGTACTGCACTATATGTATTGGGCTTCATTGTCATTTGTGGCTTTCAATCATGTGTTTTTGTGATTGATAGGTTTTTATTTGAGGTGTGTTTTCCATTACTTTCTAGAAATTGTTCCCCCTGTTAGTACGTGCAGCACGTGCACCAAATTACATCTTTTGCAAAATACCCTCCTCCCTTGTCCAGTGCCAGGGGCTGCCTTAGGTCATGCTCCGGAAAGAAAGAGGCTGTTTTAGTGATRCTTGAACCCAGTTTCCTCTCTCTTTCTCTCTCTCCAGCCCTGCACCCTTTGTCATGCCGTTCATTGTAATATGCCAGCAGCTGTAAACTCTGGTCTCTTTAAATCTTTCTTTTATCACCAGGGGACCCATTTAGTTCTTCCAAGTCAAGAACATTCATCATAGAAGGTACATCGTACCCGCAGTCTCAGTATTGACCTCTGTGTCCAAGCAGCATTTTATGGGACAGAAGCTGTACTTTACATTTGATTCCTTCCCCCGAACAAACTTCTCCATAAAATGCACAAAGAAAAAAAACAAAAACAAAAAAAAAAAAAAAAAAATACCCCCTGCCCTTTGAGAGCATCTTGCAAGTAAAAGGGAAAGAAGCGAAATAGCTGCTAGTTCCCTCTCTTTCCCGAGCCACCTCATTTCATTCTTTTGTTCCTTTCCTTTGTCCTGCGCATGAGTTGCCCATTTTCAGATGTGCCCCTCTGTGTGACAGGGGACACTGGTGTCTGCAGCCCTGCGCTAGAGTCACGCTGCGGCACTGGCTTACGGGATGACAGGGGACCTGTTCAGAACCCGCTTGCGATGCGGGAGGAGACCGAGTCTGAGATCGGGGGCACAAATCAGACGGGCAGGAGCTGCACAGTTCAGCGCTGGTCATCCCGGAGGCTGGAAGGCCGCTGGCTTGTGTAGAAGCTCGGCTGCGGCTTGGCTGCTGGGCCTGCAGTGGAACCGCTCTTCCTTTAAAGCAAGGCGGCGCTCCGAAGTGTCRTTCCACCGACTCTGAAGCCCTGCCACCCTGGTTTCTTCACCCCTCGCGGCGTGGCCTGCTCTTGCACTGAAGTGTGGTGGGCACTTTYTCTCCGTGAGCATGTACTAGAGATGGGCAAAATCGCAGGTCATGATGCTCCACTTCTTAGTGGCAAATTGTACTTCACGACGGGATGCAAGTGCCAGGAGGGTTTCCAGCCGCCCTGSGGGGCCTGCTGGCGTAGCGGGAGGGTGTGGGTGCCGCTGACGGCTGCACGGGGGGCGTTTCTCACCGGCGCCACCTGCAAGGCGGCAGAGGCGTGCGGGAGCTTTCTGCCTTCTGGCTCCCTTTCCTGCTGAACGCAGCGCTGCTCTGCYGGTGACTCGCAGCCGGCGGTCGGGCCGGTCGCTCGGGCTCGTCCCGCTGCTGTGAGCCGCCAGCCTCCGTGCCGATGCGGCTGTCGTTACGGTGGCGAGTGGCGTGCAGCCAAGGCCCACGTGCCGCGAGCGGCACGCCGCCTCCTTGGCCTCCGTTCCCCACGACGTGCCCGGTTTTGCCCACCTCTAGCAGCCTGCACGTGCYGGACTAGCCTTCCTCCCCGTGCCACTCCCGCGGCTTGTGCAAGAGCTGCGCCGTACCTGCCCTGATTTCTTTGGTTGACACAAACGCAGCGCTTGGCTGAACGGCCGGCCCATCGGCGCATGCGATGGCCACGTTAGACCTTGTGCGAGTCTTTCTTTTTTCRCTTCCTTCATCTGGCACGACTCTGCATACGGCTTGAAGCTCAGCCTGCATGATTTGGGCTGAAGGTCCCGAGCAGAAATTCCCAACAGCGTTTCTAAAAACAGACAGAGCCGGGCCGGCGTTTCGCACGAGGCAGGCCGGCCGTGCCATCTCGGGCTGGCTGGGCTCGCYGCACCGTTGTGGCTGCTCGGGGGAGCTGCTGGCCAAGCTCAGCAAGGCTAGCGCTGCGGCCGCGCTGCGCACGCCGGGCCCGGGCCGCGGGGGCCTTCTCCTGCGGGCCGCGGGCGCAGCGCGGCTCCAGCCCGCCGCCCCAGATCGCCCCGCGCAGCACGCGCTCGCCTCGTTGCCCGTCGCGAGCCTGGCACGCCGGGAGGGCGGCAGCCTCCTGCTCCGACCCGGCCAGAAGGCAGCAGCGCACCGGGCATTTCTAGCTAGCGATACAGATTTTTACAAACAAACCTGCCGCCGCAGCGAGCCGCTGCTGTGCCCACGTGCAGCGCGGCGTGGGGCAGCAGGCAGAGCTGCCACAGCAGGTGTGCGCTTCCAGCCAGGTGACACGAGGCTGTTTTTAGAAACGCTCGTCTGCCAGCTTTCATTTACGTCGCCCCGTTTGCCATCAGCCTTGCAAGCACTGTACTACTGTMGCCTTCCCTGCGCCCGTGCTGGAGGGCGCACGCGCGCCGGGCGCCGCGGGGCAGCGCGCGGAGACGGCCCCGCCGCCCGCTCCCTCGCTCGCACGAGAGAGGCCCCCGACATGGCGCTCGGCTCGCGTACGACCCGCGGCACCGGGCTGCTCTGAGGGAGCCTTACGCTCGTTACTCCGTACAGGGGCTTAGGAAAGCGTTCCTTTTGGACGGCCTTAAGTCACAGTTCGCCGGCCCCGGCGGCGTCTCGCCCCGCTCCCCCCGCCTTGCAGGGCTCCGAAAGCGCCCGCCTGACCAAAGCCCACGCCGGCAGACCCATAAACTGCACCCTTTTTGTCGCTCTGCCTCCTCATTTCAGCATCCTCGCACATGACCGCGCCGCGTCCGTACTGATCTCTCGCGTGCTTTGGTTTTGGTCTTCTTTAATAGCTTGGGAAAGGTAGTAAGTTCGGAGAAGGAACTTCAAGTGCCGTCTCTCCGGTGGGTTGTTTTTCGTTTCGTTTCRTTTTAATTTCCCTGTCGAACTCCTGCCTCCAAGTTGGGTGTTCGGAAGCACGCTGCTTGCAAGCCGCTCGTGCCRGCGCGCCGCCCTTTCCTCCGGGCGCGGTGCCACCCACGGCCGGGGCGCCGGCACCCCGCGCTAACGGCGGCTGCGGCTCTGCCTTGCCCCCGCAGAGACGGTGCGAGCCATGACCCACGTCATCAACCAGGGGATGGCCATGTACTGGGGCACGTCGCGCTGGAGCTCCATGGAG
>NW_028186689.1:49938-55224 GCF_003343005.1 Rhea americana | reverse complement strand
GGCGGGCAGGGCGGCCGTGCCGGGGCTGCGGCCGGGCGCCGACCGGCTCTCGGGCCTTGCAGGAGGCGTACTCGGTGGCGCGGCAGTTCAACCTCATCCCGCCCATCTGCGAGCAGGCCGAGTACCACATGTTCCAGCGCGAGAAGGTGGAGGTGCAGCTGCCCGAGCTCTTCCACAAGATAGGTACCGGCGGTGGGGCGGGCGGGCGGCCCGGCCCCGCGCCCGTGCCGCCCCGCATCCCCCCCACGCTGGGCCTCCCGTCGGCCCCTACTGAGCGCCGGGCCCGCGTGCAAACGCTGCCTCGGTGCGGCGCGGCGCGGCCGCGGCGCCACCTCCGCCCATGCCGTCTCTTCCAGGCGTCGGCGCCATGACCTGGTCCCCGCTGGCCTGCGGCATCGTCTCCGGGAAGTACGACGGCGGCATCCCGCCGTACTCCAGAGCCTCGCTGAAGGTGAGGGGCCGCGCCGCGGCGGGCAGCACGGCCGGGCGGCCCCGCGCCCGGCCCCTCTGACCGCCTCGCCGCGCAGGGCTACCAGTGGCTGAAGGACAAGATCCTGAGCGAGGAGGGCCGGCGGCAGCAGGCCAAGCTGAAGGAGCTGCAAGCCATCGCGGAGCGCCTGGGCTGCACCCTGCCCCAGCTCGCCATCGGTAAGCGGCGCCGGGGCCGGGGCGCGGGGAGCCGGGGCCGAGCCGGCGCTCAGCTCGCCCTGCCTTTCTGCCGCCCCAGCCTGGTGTCTGAGGAACGAAGGCGTCAGCTCCGTGCTGCTCGGGGCCTCCAACGCGGACCAGCTCATGGAGAACATCGGAGCAATACAGGTGGGTGCCTGCGCGCCGCCACACCGCGGCACAGCCCCGCGGGCGGCCCGGCCACCCCGAGCCGCTCACTCTGCCCAGGCCGCCCTTCGCTGGGCAAGGGGCCCGCGGGCACGCGGCCCGGCGCTGCCCTGCCGCTCCAGCGCGCAGCCCGGGGAGAAGCAGGGCCCAGCCACGGCTGCAGCGCGGTTTTGCCTTGTCACAAGCTGAGTCAAAGACCAGCCCCTCTCAGAGCCGAAAGCGAAGCCCCCCAAACCACGGCCTGTTCGTCGCCTGAAGCGCTTACTTACCAAAGCCCTGGCGGGGGCTCGCTCACTGCCTTCCCTCCTGGAAGGGACGCGGTGGGGGGAGGTCGAGCCCCAGAAAYGAGCCCCAGAAACGAAGCATTCCTCCCGCTTTTGGCAGAAAGGAGCAGCGTTGCCTTAGGACTCTTAATCGTGTTTCTCTGGTCGCGTACAGGTTCTTCCAAAGCTGTCATCTTCCATCATCCACGAAATCGATAGTATCTTGGGCAATAAACCGTACAGCAAGAAGGACTACAGATCCTAACTGTGCACACYGTCCGCCCGGACTCACCGTCAAGTCCTAGTCTCCCGTTCGCTTGCTTAAGCTTTGTTGAAGCAAAGTGGAGAGTGTGGTTTGCGTCAAGATCACAACACGTCAAGATGTTATAGAGAAATTGTTTAAAATGTTGCTGCAAGACAACATATGCTTATTATGTAACATTTTTTTTGAATGCAAGAAAAGTCACTGGTTGGGAAGAGCGCGAAAGCAATTGCACCCTCGCTGTTTAGCCTCTGAGCTTCCTTTTTAAACGAAGAAACTACCTTTTTTCACAAACACACAAGACGTCACTGTTTCCCATTAGTTCAGTTGCTTGAATATTCAGCTCTGGCATGTAACGCATTTCACTGGAAGGACGCTAGTCTCCGGCCGGCTTTCCAGCGCGCAGGCTAACGCGAGCCTGGAGGACTCTGGCTGCGAGAACCACCTGGGCATGTTAGAAACAGCTGCTTCGGACTACTGCACGCGTCTCCCGGCGGCTGCTGTTCTGTTGTTTCCGTGTCCGGGGGGCTGACGGGGAAGGTTTTTATTCTGGGAGGTATTCGGAGCAGATCAGCCCCGCCTCTGAAAGCTGTAGGAGCTCGCAGCCCCTTGTCCGGCACCTCCTGAGACCCCGGCGCCGCTAGGGCATGCGCCGCGGTGGGACACGCTTTCCTCTGCGCAGCGCTCGGCCACGCTCCCGGCCTCCCGGCCGCGGCCCGGCCGGCCCCCAGCCCTGTGGCCCGGCAGCCCACGCACCACCTGGCCGCGAGCCGCGATGGGATGGGCCGCCACTAGAGCCCAGAGCCCTAGAGCAACGCGGGGCTTTAACGCCGGCTCGGCCCCGCGCAGGGCTTGCTGACGCTCCTCCGGCCCGGCGCGCCGCTCACGCTGCCGAGGCGCCGCGGAGGGCGGCGCTGCGGCAGCGCCGGGGCGAGCTCACGGCTGCAGCACTGGGGCGAGCTCGCGGCTGCTCCCGCACACCAGACAGACACTGTGGGGCCTGGGGTCTGCGAGGCGACAGCCRCAGGGGGTCGTGTTCCATTATGCACACAAAATAAATACACGCACGGTTATTAGAGTAACTCAGCGTCTTCTCGTAACCTCCGCAGCCCGGGGGAAAGCGAGTAGCGCCGGGGAGCAGCAAGCTCTTCTGTCGTSCGGCCGCCGCGTGACCCAGGGGGCAGAAGTATTCCACTGCTTCAGGTTACCGGAACCATATCCAGTACGAATCTTCCATTTAAAGGCAGATTAATACCAATAAACAGTGATAAAAGCATCTGTGGTGGGAAGTGTTTTTTTTCCTGGCAGGGCAGCTTGCGCTATCCCCGTCTGTTACGGAAACGGGGACGAAAGACTCGTCAGAGGGTTTAATCCAGACCGAGAGGAGCCRGAAGGACTCGGAGGGCGGCTCAGCAGCCCCCTTGCTTTCTGCCCTGGGAGCGGTGAGGACGGGCCTCTCAGCGTGCCAAAGCGAGGGCGACCTGCCTCAGCTCGCAGTCCCGCGGCTCGGGCCCGTCCCGCACAACGTCCAGCCTGGCGCGAGACGCCAGGTGACGTCTCGCTTGGTGCGAGCCACGGCGTGGAGCTGCCCGCTGAACRCGCAGCGAGCGGAAAGCGGCGAAGCGAAACCGGCCTTCCCTCGCCTAGCGCGCTCCCCTCTGCCGAAGGGAGCGCTGCAGCCGCAAGAAACCCACCAGCGCTTCCGTTGGGTCCCTTTTAAAGGATTTATTAAAACACAGAAAACAAACCAAAACACACAGAGCACAGAGTAAACGTGATTGTGTTGGTTACAGGTGCCATAAGCCTCCCTACCAAAGGTCATSGCGGCGCAGCGTCACAAAACCACCTGGGCGGCACGAAGGCAAAGCCGCTCCCGTTTCCCCCGCTACGGCCCCCGAGCATCTCCTTCCTGGCTTTAAAACCGTCCCGCGCAGTTCGGCGCGCTGCCRGGAGGGAGCGGGGGCTGCGAGTCTGCCGGCGCCCCCCTCACCAGCGCCCCGAGCCGCCAGCCGCAGCGAGCCCCGGCGCCTCCCTGGCCGGAGGCAGCCCGTGGCACCCGGCGCGCTCGGCCGTGCGCGGAAAGCCCTCGCGGGCCCCCGGATCGCAGCTCGGATCGGGATACGAGACAGACAAACAGCTGAGAAGGGCGAAGGGCGCTGCAGCGACGGGCTAGCGGAAAGGGACGCGGGCGCGCGGGCCTGGAGCCGCCAGGAGCTCGACGCTCCGCGGCGCGAAAGGGACAGTGCCGGGAGGAGCCTCCCACCCTGCTTCCGCGCGCCCCAGCTGGGCTCACGGGGCCGGGAGCCTGCCCGCGTCCCAGTGAGGAAGAGGCGACGCTCCAGCTGCGACCCCGCTGCTCCAGCTCACACCATTTCGCGGCAGTTTTCCCCCCGGCACCAGCACAAGCGGGACAAATGACGAGCACAAACGCTGCCAGGACTTGGGCTGCTGGAGGAGCGGCCGCTTCTCCGGGCGGAAGCGAGCTGCGCCTCTCCCCAGAAGCTGCGAATACCGCCGCCGAGCCGGCGGCCCGTACGGCTCCCACCAAGCAGCACCCCCGTTCCCTGCGCTCTCCTGCCCTCGCAGCCTCCGCCCTGCAGGGAGGCAGGAAAACCGGAGCTGCAGGCAAAGCCGCCCCCGTTCGCCGTACGGGCAGGGCAGCGCCCCGCGCCAGCACGCAGGGCAAAATGCCGCGGGAAGGCTGCGGCGCCTAGCACGCTGCCGCCGCCAGTGCCGCCCAGCACGCTGCCACCACCGGCGCCGCCCTCGGCAGAGGTCGCAGCGGCTCCTCTGCTCTCCCCCTTCCTAGCTCCGGCTTTCACCTCTCCTCCTCTCACTGGCACCTCGAACGTGCCCCCACGTCCCTGCTCAACCGCTGAGCCCCAGCCAGGGCGCCGCAGCTCTCGCCCCGCCGTGACCGTCTGCTCCCCGTGCAGCGCCGCAGGGAGGCCACGGCGCCGGGCTGGCGCCACGCGGCCACGGCATCGCGCAGGCTCCCGGCGCTGGAGCGCCCTGAGGGCGGGCTGGGAGCAGCGGGGAAATCCAGGGCAAAGCTGGGGCTTCGCAGCTCTCTGGGCGGGCACCCAGCCGGCGGCAAGGAGACCGCAGGGCAGCCACGCTCCTCGCCACAGCGCGGGGCGGGCTGCAGCGCGGCGCCCGCCGTAGCGCTGGGCGGCCGCGTGCTGCCAGCGGGGCTGCCACGGTGCATGCATGCGCTCAAACACAGAACGGACATAAAAGTAGAACTTACACAGAACAGACTTAAGCTTAGCTCTAACGGTCACCTGCGAATAACTGGACTAGAAACAGAGCTTCCAACAGGTCTCCCTTTAAACCTGGCACRTGTCAATAAAAACAGACGTAAATACTGATACCCTATTTCCCTTCTTAATTCATCCCACCTTTTCCAGACAAACTCTTCAAGTCTTCAATAAGAAAGTGCAAAAAATGTACAAGGAAATGAAATCCCCTTTAAAGAAGTTCTTGCAACGCTGAGGGGTCGTTTCGTTTGAAGCACACGCTAAGCACGAGCAGGACGGCCCGGGAGCGCCGGCACGGYGGCAGCGGGAGCTAGTCTTCGATGCAGATAACGTCGCCGTGCTTCCCCTTGCGCTCCGCGGCGGCGCSGTCTTTCAGCGACTCCGCTCCCTTCGGACCCGGGTGGCTGCAGAGAGGCCCACTGGAGGCTGCGGGGAGGACACAGAGGCCGCGTTACAGGCCGGCAGGCTCCAGGCCCCTCCCGTCTCAGGTGCTGCCGCGAAACGCGGTGCACGGCGGAAGTGCGAACCACGGCGGGGCACGGAGAGCCGGGCCGGGCCAGGCCAGGCGCCCGCCCTGCCGTCCGCTCCCCTGAAAGCGGAGAGGCCGTTCCCACGCTCCTCCCCTCGCCCGCACCTCTAAAGCGCCTCCTGTCCCCTCCCCAGCGAG
>NW_028186689.1:11868-49603 GCF_003343005.1 Rhea americana | reverse complement strand
ATGAGGAGGAACGAGATCCTCCTCCTCCTTCCGCCGGGCGCCGCCGAGCTGTCCGCGACTGCTGGGGCTGCTTCTCGAGCAAGACAATCGTAACCGGTCGCACCGCGCCAGGACGGAGGCTCGTCTCAGGCGGCTCCGGAGCAAGGTGCCTGGCGGCACGTGCAAAGAGCCGACTGCTGAGGACGGGGGCTAAGGGGCCTTCTAGGGGCACTGCCAGAGAGCAAGGGGGAAGTTCACGAGTCGCTAGCGCATTCCCAACACGCAAGCAGCTAAAGCGAGCAACAAACAGGAGGAAAAGCAGAAACCTTTCGCTGGGCCTTCTCTCTGCAACACGCTGTTTACACGCGGTTGGGAAGTTAAATTAAGTACACCTGCTCCAGCCAAGCTCTGCAAATGCAGGCAAAGGGCAACGCGGAGGCGACCGACCTCCCCAGCTCCGAGCACAGGCTAGGCTAAACGTAAACTCTGCCTCTTGGGGGTTTCTTTCCAGAATTTGATACGGATGCTCCAGAACAGATTACACAGAGGCAGACATCAAGTACTTCCACACAAGCAGGTTTTCAAAGCAACGTGACMCACCCGTCCTGGCACTTCCTTTCCTCAGGGAGGAGTCGGAGGCTTACTTAGAGGCTATGGCATGGAAATTATTCTAGGCGTAGAAAACAAGATATGAAAACTGCCAAAACAAAAGAGTGCAAACGAATCCGGTACACTTGGGAGCTAACTGCTAACTGCGCTTAGCACCACGCACAGTGACGGGCAGGGACAGGGCGTTACAGAGAACAAGACCTCCCAGACAGGCGGGTATCAGGCAAGCAGCTCCGCTAAAACGACACCTGACAGTGACATCCATGCCCACACAGCCTCTGCCAGCACCCCTTATCTCGCCTCCAGGGAAGCTACGTGGAGTTTAATATTAGACTGTTAAAGATGGGTGCATCAAAATGCCTCYGGCGACAGCAAGCGCACGCACGAGGCGCCGTGCCCGCAGGGGCTCCGAGACGCTCTCTGCGTTTCGCTGTGCGCACGACGCACGTGCGAAGCCTGCCCTGCTCTTGCGCGGTTAATCCCAAGAACGCCTCCGAAACCCCGGCACAAGGCACGGCACACTGTKGCACAGCGCTGCGGGACAGCTGGCCAGGACCCTGCAGAGGGCCAACGCGGAGACCATCCCCCGCGAGCTGCCTGCCTCAGGCCTCGCTGGCACGGCACAACGCTTCAAACACGCTGCTGCTGCAGACGTGTGCCTGGGGAGGCCGTTCTAAGGTCCTTGAGATGCAGCAAGCTACCACCACTGTTCAAGAGGCAACAAAAACGACACTTCATACATTTTGAATGCATTTATTCGGTCCACCTTGTCACTGGCTGAACTGTCATCACGTTGCTACAAGCCCCCTGACAAATGAAACGATGCAACGTTTAGCAGAGAGTAATAAGCGTAGCCTTACCTCAGGTGGAAATGAGAACTGCAGAAGTAAATCTTGGAAACGGCTAAATATCTATTGATAAGAGAGAAAACATCTTGCTTGCCCGGTGTCCTTCCGCTTTGCTTGTGGCCCACTGAAACTTGCCACTTTAATTTCTCTGCCAGAGAGTATCTGCTAGAAATCTCAACCTACCGGTCACATACGGTCCCAGAGGCATCTGACTGTAGTTGACAATCCCACCTGGTCCAGGACCTCGGAAATTTGGCCCAAAGTTGTTGTTGTAGATCTGGGATGAACCAAAGGAGCCCTGAAGAAACGAGAGGGAAAATCTGCTGTCCTGGAGCGCAGACGACAGCCCAGTTCTGCCMACGTGCTGGCCAAGCCCCGGAGCTTCCCGCCTCCTCCCCTCCCCTTCACCAGGCCCAATTCCCTTCGGATCTGTTCGCCGGTCACAGGACTGGATGCGCTCAAAGGGCGCGAGGAACAGCAGCAGAATTTGGGGCAACGCACGCGCAAGTCAGAGCTGGCCACGGCCAGCGCCTGCACCCCTTGCCCGGCACCAGCTCCTGCTCTTCTGCCGCCAGCCCCTTGCAAGAGGCGCCTCCCACGGACGGGCCCCGCCGGCGGGAGGCAGCCGCGGCCCGCGCAGCACCCCGGCCGCCCGCGGCCCGCGCCGCTCCGGCCCCTCTGACCTGCTGGGCGGCGGGGTCGCCGCCACGGGTGGTGAGGCGGCTGAGGATGCTCCGCTCGGACATCTGCAGCCGGGCGGCCACGGGCGGTATGCGGGACAGCATGGACGGCAGGCGCGTCACGTCAGCCTTCATGTCGCTCAGCAGCTCCTCTAGCTGGTTCAGCACTGCAACACACGCGGAGCCGGAGCGGCGCTGAGCCGGCGGGAACGCGCCGAGCCCGCGGGCGAGCCGCGAGGGAGCACCCGTGGCAGGAGCGGCGAGCTGAGCTCAACCGCTGCGGGCAGAGCGGGAAGCACCGCAGCCTCCCAGCCCCGGGGAGGACACGGCTCTCGGGGAGCAGGCAGCAGAACGCGCCGGCGACCAGGAGCTGCTCCAGGGCAGCCAGGCTGGGGGCTGCTCCGGCACAAACACCCGTGGGGGCTGTGCCTCACAAGCCCCCTCCTCATCGCATCTCCAGCGCTTCCCTCCTCCCAGGGAACAGGGAGGGCATCCTCCTGAGCCCACCCGCACAGCCCTGGCAAGCGGCGCCTACACCAGCGCCCGTGCAACTCTCGCTTCTGGCCAGGAGGGGAGTCCCTGAAACGTTCGCTGTTCCAGAGCGGTTCCGCCGGCACGCTCCTGTCCTGTCGCACAGGGAGGCTGGCCCGGAGCCACGCAGTGCCATTAACGCTGGGCTTCGCTCCCAGCCCTCAGGTCTCGCCACTTTGCCTTTTGCGCGTACACTTGTCAGGGAGCTCAGCAGAAGGGAGACGCAATGTGGATTCCTACCTACCGTGGCACCTTCTAACACACCGCAGTCTCCCCAKTAAAACCCATTCTATGATGTAAGCCAAATGAAAGAAACGATGCTACACAGGTCTCTCTAAGCTCATCTTACAGCCCCTCGAAAAGCTGAGACCTCCTACGGCTTTCTGGTAAGAGCTTTGCAGCAGACCCTTCTGCGGGACACACCTTTGTGCAGGACAGCGTTCGCAGGCTTGTTCCCAGCAAGAGATTCTTTGGAGAGGTGCTGGTGGCTTTCGGCAAGGCACTCCACTTCAGCCAGTCGGGCGTTCAATGCCATGGCCGGGTGATTGGGGTCTTGGGTCATGTTGAGGTACGCAGCCCTTCGCAACTGCTCCTCTATCACCAGGGCCTGCTCCAGCAGCTGAGAGGTACAGGAGAATAAGGATACTGTTCCAAAGGCTCCAGCTGCCCACGCTGTCCACACCAGCAGAACCCTTGGCTCACCACCCTCCCGCCACCTGCCTGACCCTCCAGAGCTCGTGGGGAAGCAGGCTGCTTCCKCATCCCCAAAGCAGGCCCGTTCCAGTGCTAAGCATCCCAGCAAGGGACGTCCCACCTGCCAGGCTGCAGCAGTTCAGTTTGGCAGCACTTCCATGTTCTGCAAGGTCAGGAGGGGGAACAGCACGCAGCCTAGCCCGCGCTTAGACACAAGCCCAGAGCTATCTACTCCAACAAGCCCTGATGACCAGCCTGGCCCTGCGCACCACACTGCAGAGCCTGTGAGCTCTTCCYTTCCCGCTGCCGTGCTCCTCAGGGAGGGCCAAGCGCCCAGCGCTACGGGTGCAGCCGTAGGTGCCTCCTCTCCCCCTGCTACCACGAAAACTATACAGCTGCTTCCTCTTCTTGTACCGGAAGGCAACAGTGGACTCTGTCCTCACCTCGGGGCACTGCTCTAGTCTCCACCACTGCTACCGCCAGTCCTGGAACTGCAACTCACCTTGAAGCGCCGGGCAAGGAATTTGTTCTTCATCTCGAGGTAGTTCCCCTTGTGTATCTCCGACTTGAACGGTTCATTCAGAATGACGTAGCGCGGGTCGTTCTGGATGTCCTGCCAGCGGGCATAGCCATGACTGGGTGCACGTGCTAAGGGAAGAACTGGCCAGCTAACAGCACTTCCGCCACCCTTCAGGGATACGGCATCTCCAGCCCCTCTTTCCTGCCGCGGCACTATCACCTTACCATCACGCCAGCCGCTATGCTCCAGCCCTGCGGCACAGCCTCACAGCTGTCCGCTGCTCCGCGGAGGCCTCCATCGCCATGCAGCCTCCCCACAGCCACATGTTCGGAGGGAATCTCCCGTAAACTTAAAGGATACGTGACAATTCCTGCCAGCAGCCAGTAGTCATGTCGCCGGTGCCAGATATCATAGATCTTGCCAGAGGAGATGGCAGCTCTTTCTTCGTTCTGCCACAGYGTGTGCAACTCTGTAGAAGCAGAGCAGAGACAGCCTGGTCAGCTAGCAGAGCTGTTGGGGACATCATAGGAGCACATCAGGCAGGATTAGCCACGAGATTTCCCAGGCAGCCACTGGCACAGTGCAAAAACGAGACATTTTGCAGCAAGGCTGTGAAGGGATCATGCTCAAGCATTATCAGGTTTCAACCTCTTCAAATGACTGCGCAGATTCTTGCAAAGGTTCCGAGCTTTCATGCACAAGCTCTGCGGGAATAACCAAAGCCTCRTCTCCTCCTGTTACCTGTAAAGCCACCATCAGCAATGTTGAACATGAATCTAAAGTTTGCATTTCTCTCATCCTTCTTTCCTTCCTCTTCCTCCTCTTTTTCACCATTTTGTTGAGTCTCATTTTGCTCCTTGTCTTCCACCTTGGCATCCTCTGCTTGGCAAACACAAGAAATTATGCCTGTCTAATCTTACTCTGCCAAAAAGACCRAACGTCATCATTGCCCTGTTAACCGCAAGAGGAACTCCCCTGCTAAAGTCATTGTCCAAAAAGCCACCAGGCCACTCTGGGTTTACCATGAGCAGACCATCTGCCCCCGCCAGCAGGTCCTGCTGTTTTCATCACAAGTATGGGCAGTGCCCTCTAGAACGGGGTTCTTTTCCTGCTCATGGCTTCTTAACATCACCATGATGCAAGCAGTCATCCTCCCCACAGCCCTGCAGGCAGAGCTTCCCTCTCCTCCTCAGCCACACACCTGCCTGCCTTCAGAGACAGGGTGCCCARGGCCCATCAGAGCACTCCACACCCCTTCTCTAAGCAGGTCTCCTTGCATCTTACCTAGTTTGACTTCTTTGTCCTCCCCTTTACCTGGACTGCTGTTCAACTCTGACTTTTCCAAAGGCTTCTCTTTTTCTTGAATCACCTCATCTGCAGAATACAGCAGGACTATGAGAAAAGCTTAACAGACAMAATGCTGTTCAGAGAATAACAACTTTTGTCTGGACTGACCTATTCCGCTTTTAGTCTGACACGATTATATTGTATGGACATTCAAGCACTTCAGACAAAATGCAAAGGAATATTCTATTTAGAAAAACTATTTAGTTTTTCCCTGTTCCTCGAGATATTTCAAGGAACGTACTACTATCAACAGAAAACGTCCCACGATTTGAGCATTTCCCATAATTTACTTTGTTTTGACTTGCAAGTTATCTGAAAATAATGCTTCAGTATTACAGCATGGATATAAAGTACACTGTTTAGATAATGACAAAACATTATCAATCTGAAAGTACAGACTCCAGAGCTTTTTCAGAAATTTCTTTCTACAGGACATTTTGACATTCAGGYTTTCCATTGGAATTCAGAGAAAAGACCGACCAAAGCAATACCCAGGTGCCAGAACTTCCCACCAGCACAGAAGTCTGCTAGTCAAGACCACCGGTGTATCTGAGACTGTCAGGGTACATGCTCTGATGTCTACACAACTCTAGCTGCACAATTTCTGCAGCACGAATCAACSTCCCTAGGAGCATCACAATCCTCACAGAAGTCCCAACGGCCGCTCACRGTGGAGCCTGCACCTGGGATCGCATTCACGTGAGCCACACAACTCACCTTTCACTAGAGCCTCCAGAGAAGGCTCAGCCTGTCCGCTCTCTTCTTGTTTCTCTTCTGTTACTTTCTCTTTGTTTTCAGAGCCTTCTTGATGTTCTTCTCTTTCCACCTTCTCAGCACTTCCRGGCACCTTAATTTATAGTGACCACACTAGATTAGCCCAGTACTCAATGGGATCTGTTTTTCTTTTTTCTTTTCCCCTCAAGTAACGCTGCAATGTTTCCCAAGAAACCCTTTCCACACCTCGGCAGAAGCTGCTGGTCAGCAGTGCAGGCTTAGGTTCGTGACCAAACTTTTCACCACAGTACTTCCACAATATTTTGCATGTGTGTGTGGGTGCAGTCTAGCTTGCCCATACAATAAAGACTGCAGAAACCCATRGGAGCACAGGGCTGTGATGTTCACACGGACTGCTGCTGCTGGGCCCCGTTTTGCAGATGTCAGCTGCCACAAAGCTCCCCGAGCAGTCACGCTGTGAGATATCTTTAAGGGCAGAGGCTGACGCCCAGCAAAGGAGAGAGCACACGCAGCACTTCGCCCTGCTCTGCCCCTTTCTCAGAGGGCACTCCGAGTGCCTAGGCAAGCCACAAGGAGATGCTGAAAGAAGTCACCCTACCTGGCTGTCAGACACCTTCTTGGCCTTCTGCTCTACTTGGTCCTTCTCCTCCTGGAAGCCCAGTGGTGTTTCTATTTTATCTGTAACAGCAGAAAAGTTATAGGCAGGTACCCCAGTGCCACCTGCACAGTGCCAGGCATAGGCAGATATCTGCAAAACCTTCTGATGCCTTGGCCCACCTCCCTTTCCTTGATAAGCCAGCACTAAAGCCACAATGACCTGGCATATTTACCTGTGAGGGAAACAGGCCCTGTGTGCATATGGGCTGGGCTGGCTGGGACAGGGGTGTTAGGATCTGAAGAAAGAATCTCACTGGACTTCTTGCTCTCTGAGCCTTCGAGAATCAGATCTGGGGTGCTGTACTTCCCGTTGACATGCTCAAACTCCTGGACCTGGGGCAGATGCACAGTGACAAGTCAAACACAGAGCAGATGACAGCACAGTAAGGTAACAGCAAAGCCAGTTCGCCCTCTCTGGGCTTTTCTGTGCCTGCCACCCTGCAACGGCACGTTTCACTGAGCAGCAGTCAGCAGKGTCCTCGCTAGTGTGGACTGTCTGTATCCTGCTGCTCTACAGACCTCCRGGTGCAGAGTGCCCCAGCCAAATCACACTACAGCACAGTCTCTCTTTGCCCAAGACAGCAGACTTGAGGTTTATGTAGGAAGTTCCCCATGCTCCAGCAAGCCTGCTACTCTTGTGTTTACTTTGCAGRCATAAGGAAGAAATACCGAGTTAGCCCGTGTACGTGGCCCTGTGGCAGGGATATGGCAGGATGAGAGCATGCGAACGACCATGCCAGTGCTAACAGAAAGCCTCTGCACACATGCAGGATGAACTGTAACCGACTGTCGGGAGTGCTCATGCAGCTAGTTTACAGCCCTACCCCCAAGTGCTTCACGCCTCTGTATGAAAGTTCTTAGCTTCCACTCTGCTGAAACCCCAGCAATGTGGCCTTTCTGCTCTCTTCCTTTTCCACAAAACATGTTCTTTCCTGCCTGTCCCACTCCCTAGACTGCAGTTTCCCTCTTCCTATACAGCAGAGCAATAGTCATTGCTCAAGACACAGCATAAAACAAGTGCTGTGACCTCCGACATTTCCCCTTCCACTTTTTCACACCAGGATCRGCTCCACTATCACCAAAGGGTCTTCCTAGGATAAGCCGTAGTGTCCTACTCATTAGTACACATATTAGGATGTGGGGGACCCAATACTGATCAAAAAAGAATCTTGGCAATGGATTTGGCAAGTACTCCATCGCTTGCAATCTGTGAAAGTCCAGTTCAGCAAGATTCTTAAGTACGCATCTCACTTCATACACCTGACTAACCGCTGGTATCAGTGGGGCTCAGCACATGCCTTGGATTAGCCACACGATTTACTAGCTGAATTCAGTCCCAAATCAAGACCGGATGTCTCTCTAAAAGACATGCTCTGGTTCAATGACAAGATGCTGGGCACAATGCAAGTCTTGGCAAGTGAAAGTCTCTGGCCTGTACGGTACAGGAGGTCTGAGTAGGTGACCATAATAATCCCATCTGAAATGAAAAAAAACTAAGAATTTTTGCAAGTTCAAAGCATATGATTTTTTTTCATGATTTTTCACCAAGTGTGCACTTCTAACCTCCAACTGATCTAAATCATTAAAATAACACATGCAGGTCTGTGGAGTTCCTAGTCAGTCCAGAGCAAATGAAATCCTTGCAGAGTTTCTTTTCCTGACATTTCCAGCCCAGTTCTGCAGATCCTGCCTCTTCAGACTGCTTCAGAAGCAGATTAACTAAGCGGCAGAATCACCGCATCCATCCTGTCAGGGACATGTGACACTACTGATTCTGAAACTCACAGCTCTCTGTGGCTGAACACGTCTCCAACGACATTTCTCTTTCATGCCATTTAGACTACTAAGCATCTGTTCATCCTATGCACTTCCCAGGTAAAGTGGCAGGATTTGAAAGGCAATTTGCACTATTATCACGTATATGTTTATGACAAAACTGAATGTACGCTGAGTCTTGGAGACTCAGCAAAGAATTTCCTGGCAAGCAGGCACTGAGCAGTTAATGACACTCATGTGTGTCCAAGAACATACCTGAAATGGCACATTAAAAATTTTACTCACCCACCTTCTTCCTTACTAGTGACATAACTCCTATCCTGGTCAGCACGTGCTGGCGTGACAACCCTTCCCGGGGAACGCCATCTGCAAAGGTTTCCGCACCATCTGCTCCAGGTTCACACAAGTGTCTCATGAACAGAGACACATAAGCCCTGCAGAAGGAAAGAGTTTGGTGCAGCATCCATGGACCCCTTGGTGAGCAAAGCACCCATACGGCCTGCTCTCGCCAGCGTGAAAGGGCCGASTCTTATTACCATTCACAGGAAACAAGAAGCCACCTACGGGAAACCACACGCTCCGCTCCCTTTCTATTCCTTTTCATACTACTGGCYGATGCCTTCCTGGTATAAATGGCAAACACCAATTTGTAACAGTAGCAAGGAAGAACATGCTGTGCTAAGCTCTGCACACATGCAGTAAGATCTAGCCTATCCTAAAGAGATCACTATCCCAACAGTGGCCTTTAACACACAGAAAAAACATTCAAATGAAAAGGTGAAGACTCTGCAGAAAGAGCCCATGGTGGGGGGTGTGCAGGCATTTGGGCCAGGTACTGCTGCCTACCTGGCTACATCAAAGCCACCACCTTGGTCCAAGGCCTTCTGCCTCTCCCCTTCCCTCTGGAAGGCGACCAAGGAGACGGTGACATGGCAAAACTTATGGGAAAACAAAGCAGCAGGGTGACTGGAGTTTGTCCTGAGTGCGTAGGTGGTCACAGCCGTCAAACAGAGCCCAGGACAGACCTGACTGTGTCTGCCCGAGATCCCCATACCTGAACTCCTTCTCACTCTTCCCTCGCAGATCCCGGACCAGCCAGTGAGAATTGAACGCATCCTGGGGGGGCATTCCCCAGCGCATGATAGCATTCAGGAAAGCCTTGCGCTGACGGGCGTTGAACCCAAGAA
Organism: Rhea americana; assembly: GCF_003343005.1. Classification (NCBI taxonomy): domain Eukaryota; kingdom Metazoa; phylum Chordata; class Aves; order Rheiformes; family Rheidae; genus Rhea; species Rhea americana. Next base: position 40,041 of record NW_028186689.1, on the reverse strand, counting down.
CCTGCAGGGAGCAGAGGGTGTTGCCAGGATCACTGCACAACCTCAGAAAACACGTAGCATCTCAGAGCCTCACGGCTGTCACCGGTGTGCCGAACCAGGCCTAACGGGCTGGTGACCCCACACAAATCCGCCCGGCTCACGAGCCGAAGGCAGTCCTGGCACAACTCCGTTAGACATGCTCTGGGGGCTGCTGGCTGTGCCCAGATCTAACAACCGGCACTCACCTCGATATTTCCCCCAACTCTTGCCAGCAAAGGAGGGAGAGGCTTGTCTCGGTCACTCTTCAGCTGTCTCCGTGATTGTCTTCTGCCACCTAGAGTCAAGCAACCTAAGTGGTGAAGATGCCCAAGGATGCCTAAAGAGCCAATGCTGATGGCTCTGTGCCCCTCCTCAGGCACTGCAGAATCCCCTGGTCCTCTGCTGCCCCTCCYGTGATACGCTGCAGAAGGCACTGCCACCACTTCTTCATCTCCTGTGCTTCAGAGCACAGACAGCACAGAGTGGAATGAAGCTTCCTGCACTCCCTCCCAATGGGAGGGAGACCAAGAAGCACCTGCTACGAGCACAGTCTAGGGGTGCAGGGTCCTTTTCACCCGTCATGCCGGCCTTCCCAAACCAGGGGCACTCCTCTGTGCTTACCAGGCAAGGGGATACCATGCCTATTACATCCTGACCCTTCTACCACATGAACCAGACCAAGRTCCTGCAATGGCCAGTGGAACAAAACAGCTTGTCGTTTTCCCTGCCTRGGAGACTCCTCACCTGGCTGAGCAAACGCGAATGCCTCCCCCGAGAACGGAAGCCCAGAAGCAAGCCAATCCAGATCCCCCCAATCCAAATGTCACCTGAAATCACAGGCTGCCACTGTGGAGGAAGGGGAGGGAGTCCTACAGAGCGAAATTTTGGAGAGTATTAAATGTATTAACTCACTCTGACCTTCTGGTCTTTCTTCAAAGTCTTCATCCTCATCCTCAGAGCCAATGGAGTACTCAGACTGGTTGTCRGAGAGCTCATCCTGCCACTCTGCAGAGAGCAAGGGAGGTGAGGTTAAGACAGTGCCAGAACAGCAGGAATCTGCACACAYGCCCAAGAGGGAGATCCAGGACAGACAAGAAGCTGCCCCTGGGGCAAACAGTCAGGTCGTGCAGTGCTACTGGCATTGAGGGCAAGGCAGCAAGATAGCAGGAAACAACCACCAGAAAATCACATTCTGAAGTGTTTCAAAACGAGCACTCTCCTCTGCAGTAAAAAAAAACACTTTCAAATATTTTGTCCATAGGTATGTGTTTCTTAAACSAATGCTACTCCCTGCAAAAATAGACTTTACCGATCAAAAGCCAAAACACAACAAAAACTTTGAAATTTTCAATCCTGAAAAATTTAGGCATCTGGGAAACGCATACCAAATCCATGCAGTCTACCAAACCCTGGAGAGAAACATCAAACAAACCACACTGCAGCCATTACATTCAGCACAGTCCCTGTTCGTGCGCCCYCCCCTTATTTTTTTTTGGACAAGCAAGCGCACGGGAACTGCTGCCAGCTGTGAGCCCTTCTTTCAGGAGCACAGTGGCAGAACCTGTACCTTGGTCCTCCTGTGAGGCATCGTTGTAATTGACCTGCTTGCGAATTCTCTTCCCTTTCCCTAAGTTCCTGGCCAGATCTTCCTGCTGCTGCTCGTAGTGGTGCCGCAGCAGCTTCTCCCAGTAGTCGGGGTCGACGTTCTCCTCCTGCTTGATGATCTCACGTTCTACCTCCTCCTGCAAGGCAAAAGAGAAGAGACTTGACATCAGGCAGCAACAGACCTCCCCACATCACCCTGCTCCCTGTCCTTCCACTGCACTCCAGGGAAAGAGGGAGGGAGGGCTCCGAGTCACTCGCTAGCAAGCGAGATCTTCAGACATGCTTCAATTGCCAGTGGTTTGCTGCCCTCACCCCACATTACTTGTACATATATATTTAAGATTTGGCCCCTGGGTTTTTGCCCATATGTACTGACTTCAGTGCAATCTCCCAGCAAGACATCTGTACCCAGAAATAGCTCCTACAACACTGCCATCCATCCTGCCCTGGAGTGCCTATGCTCACATCTAGGGGAAAAAAGAAAAGAAAAGAAAAGAAAAAAAAAAAACTTACAGCTCTGCAGGGATTTCCCAGAATAGTAGCCTACTATCAGCTTGAGAGTCAGATGAAGGAAATAAGTCAGTTATCCACTGGAAAAATAAGCTACAGCAGTACAGTACATAGGAAACATCATGCCCATTCCCAGACTCCAGGGAGAACTGCCCTCAGAGAAGGACAGAAGGACTTCCTCCTGGTGGGAATATCGCATCCTGCGGTTTTGAGAATAACTGGAGCAGAGACGTCGCGAGGAAGACRCCCAAATCCACAGAGTGCCTATCAAAGTGGACGTTTCGCACTTCTTCAGGTTCCCACGAAACCTAGCCCATGAGCGCCTGGAAATTCTGAGTGCATCCATCCTCACAACAGCCCATCTGACGCTGACGCTTTGAGTATGGCTGTGAGGCAGATACGAATTTGGACAAACCGCCCTGCCTGGCAATGAGCCTTCTTCACAGGCACCAGGAAGAGGTCTGATTTCATGAGGTCCCATGTCAACACGTACAGAGCACAGCTTGAACTGCTAATGGCACAGAACTAAGACAACTTTGCTTCCTCCGCCTACAGCCAGTCCCCATCAGCCCCAGGTTCCCTGGGTCTTGAATGATCTATCACAGTCCTGACCTGTCACTGCTGCCATCGACACAGAGCAAGGAAGAGTCCTGCCTTGCACAGAAACACTTGCAAAAAACAAGAAGCAAGGAGTAGAAACACAGAGAAACATACAAAGAGATGCAATTAAAAGACATGATACTAGTCACATTACCACACCATCCTCTTCTCTCACAACATACTGGGCCACTTTAAAGGAGCTCAGATACTCGTTCATGTTTTGCAGCTCTGTGTCATCAGTTGCATCTTGGTTCCGGTCCAGAAGCTTAGAGATGGCAGCATCATCGTAGTGAATCACACTGCTGTCATCCACATCCTTATTGTCCCCTGGAGGGCAAAGCCAGGGGAAGGGAAAGTGAAATCACCATGCTGTAGAGCACAAGAGCCACCACAGCCCACTCCCAGAACCAGGCGAGCTCAGGATGGTGCAGGGTCAGAGAGGGGGAAGTCACTCCAACAAGGCGGGTTACAAACCTGGTGGCGTGCCACCGTGCTTTTTCTTCATGCCAGGAGTCACTGTACCACCTTTGGTTGACAGTGTGTCAGAGAAAGAGGTGACCGCATCCGGCATGCCGATCCGCTGGCCCTGAGAGATCATGCCTGAAAGCGGAAGAACATGAGAATGAGCCCTTGCTGCTCAGAGGTGGAGCTGTCTTGCTCAGAGCATCCCCAGCCCCTCCCTGACCTCACCTTCCACATCATCCTTAAAGAGCTCTTCTGTCCCAAATTTGAGGATGTCATCCAGCTCTTGCTTGGTCATGGAGCCCGACTTTGAGCCGAGCCCTGGACGGACCACCAAATGGGTGAGCATCATCTTCCTTTTGGCCACCTGAGTGATGCGCTCTTCAACGGAGGCTCGTGTCACGAAGCGGTAAATCATCACCTTCTTGTTCTGCCCAATGCGGTGAGCCCTGCTGAACGCCTGTGGGCGGAGAAGGGTGCTGGTAGGGCAGCTGCCAGAGGCTTGTCCGCAGCCAGCCTCACTCCGGCTTTCAGCAAGCCAGGAGGAGCCCCTCTCCCCCATAAGCAAGGGCACGAGTGCCAAGCGCTCAGCGCAAGGCTGGGAATCAGCCCCCTCGCTGCCGAGCACAGTGCCATCTGAGCAGTCCAGGTTTCTGTTCCCTTCAGGCTGCACTGGCAGCGTGGAGGCACCACCACAGGTAAGGCTGAATTCAACATTCAGGCTGCCACAGGGCAATGGAGCGAGAGGGGCTCCTCTGAGCCAATCTGAAATGCTTTGAAGAAGCTCTCCTTCCCTCTCAATTGACTGCAGGAGAGCTAACTTCCTAATGCAGGCCTCTCTGAGAAGCATCTGAAGGCAGGCAGCACGGACAGCTTCCTCTTAGGAACCCTCTGTCTGCAGATTCACCGGGCCCTAACTTCTTCGCTGTCCTACACCAGCACATCCCCTTGCCTCAGCCTCAGGAAAAAAGAAACACTGGCAGAAAGGGATTATAATAGTGTATGAAACTCTGGGGAGAGGACCTTCTCTTGGTTACTCCCTTCTCTCAGCATGGAAGCAGGAGAGAGAGAGAGGTGCTTCTTTTTGCTTTCCCATTATTTTTAGGGGCATTTTACACTCACCCACTCCAGCTGCTATTTGCCATTGATGGTCACCATTAGCTAGGGATCCACCATGGGCTTTTGGTAGCCCATGGTAGCCCAAACAGAAGTTCTCCAAAAGAGGAGGGGACACCTCGTTACGAACAAGCAGCAAAAAGAGGTGAGAACCCCATGGAACAAAGCCAATGTTCATACGCCAGACCTTTCCYGCAGGTCCAGAGCAAGGTCAGAGGACCCAGGGCTCCTAAACAGAATCACACCCTGTAAATATTGCAGAAAATGTCAGCAACCTGAGAGAAAAAAAAATGATTTAGGTCTACATTTAGGATCAAGCCAGTGTATAGGATGTGCAAACAGAGGGTCCAGCCAGAAAGGTACTTACTATACTGGAAGGAAAAGAAAAAGTAATAAACCTGGATGTCATTGTGGGGATTCCAGTCAGAATCATAAATAATGACTGTGTCGGCCGTAGCAAGGTTTATGCCCAGACCACCAGCACGGGTAGAGAGGAGAAAGCAGAACTGCTGAGCACCAGGAGCTGAGAAAGACAAACCCACAGGTGGCAAAAGGTGAGACAGAAAGTAGCTTGGCTTACTAGGAGATGTGCAGTATTGTGCTTTACTTATAAAACTGGGGAAACCGTCAGTCTAAACACAAAAGCAAGAGGCAGGGAAGGCAAGAAGTAAGAAGTACATCATTTCCTGGAAATCAGCTACTGGAGAAAATACAACTCCAGACCTGAAGGGGAAGTTCTGCAATCTACTGAGACCTTTAAAGGAAACGTATGAGTCTTTCAGACGAAGCAGCCTGTCTTTAACCCACTGGAAATTTATTGTATGACACAACTGAAAAGGTTTAATCACATGGTAAAAACAACTCTGCGCTATGCTTCAGAAACTTTGGTTAAAAAAGCTGCATAATGGCACACAGCCTTTGCCCACAATTGCCTATTCCGTGAGCAAGCATGGGGCTCCTTGGACACAAATGGCCTCATCCAGCAGTTGGCTGCATGTTGCAAATTCACCTCACTGCACAGAAGAGATTTAAGCCCATCCTGGATAGTCTTTTGAGTATTTTCCCTCGGTAGTGATCAACAGAGGTACTGTACAAACACTTCTCTCATCTCCCACAGCGGCATCAGTCAGCATCAGCAGCTCTGGAGAGAACAACGCAGGCTGGCTGCACTCACAAGGGAAGCGGGGTTAGAAACTAGCTGGATCCACAGGCTTGTTCCTGTYAACACGGCTACACTGGGCACAGCTTCCTCGTTGGGGAAACTCAGACTCAACTCTCTTAGCAAGAGTAAAGGAARGCTGGGCTGCCCCGACCGGCCCTGCTCACAGGGCAGCCAGAGACCCTGCGCTTCACACGGGTCAGTGGCACCACGGTAAAGGACAGCGCAGGAGCCTCCCTGCTTCGCCCCCTCCCACGCGCTCACACCGGCTCCCGGGGCCGCCCAGCTCACACTGCCCGCACCCACGTCCGCACTCGTCAAGGGAGAAGAAAAGTCAGTACCATTAAACCTGTCTATGGCCTCCTGGCGCAGGCCTCCAGTGATGCCCCCGTCTATCCGCTCGTACTTGTAGCCTTCGTACTCCAGGAAATCCTCCAACAAGTCCAACATCTTTGTCATCTGCACAAGGCAATTCTGGCGTGAGCAGCTCCGTGCAGCCCACAAGGGAGCAGCACCGAGGAGCAGTTTGGGGGGAGACCCCTCTCACAGCACAGCTGCCCAGGGACTCAGACATGTCGCTCCGAGGGAAACGCTATTCCCGAGACACAAGGAGCAGACAGACCTCAGCTCCCCACCTCTCACCACGTCCTCTGGGGAACACAGAGCTGCGCACCAACGCTGCCTGGCCCCCAGGCTGCACCCATGCTCACAGYCGGCAGGCACAACGTGGGGCAGGAGTCTGCCGCATGCAAACGGCAGAAGTACTGCAGACAAGGAGCCACCACGAGAACAACGCTTTCATGACATCTAGAGGCAGCTCGGAGGCCGCTTTGCAAACACAAAAGAATTACAGCTGAACAGCCTGACTGAAGTGGAACACTGCTACTGTTATCTCATTTTCATCGACAGATAAAAAGAAGTTTTACACATTAAAGGAACTCTCTCAGGAGAGAGCTGGAATGGAGTCCATCCATCATGATGGCCAAGTCTGCTGTAGTCTGTTATACAAGCTGTCACCAACTCTCCCATCCATCTCTACCTGTACCTATTACAAAATTCTCATTTAGGGTAAAAATATCCTTTAACACTTTGAGTTCTTCAATAGCACTTCCCTATTACTCACCTGGGAGAAGATCAGAACCCTATGGCCCCCATCCCGTAGCTTCTTCAGCATCTTTTGGAGAAGCATCAACTTTCCAGAAGATTTAACCAAAGAATTCCCATCATAGGATCCATTAGGCAGAACTGGTGCCTCCTGTGAAGCCATTCTTAGTTAGTGGAGATATTCCTCACTGCCAGAGTTACTAAGCACAGTCCCACACCCTCTGAATCAGATAACAATTCAAGCATCAGTTGAATTAAGCAGAATTTTGTCCCTAAGAAATTCTTCTGAACATGGCATTCTACTGTGGGAAGAGGTCATAAGGAAGACTCCGCCAGAGAGTGGGAGGTTTCCTGTGGTCTGCAGTAACACACTTCAATTTTGGGAACACACTAACCCCTAAGCCTCGGGGCAGGGGGGGAGAACACGACATTAATTTCATGGAGAAATTCACACATGCTTCCAAGACAAAATACCTGCATCAAAACATCCATGCCAAAAAACATACCTGTACCAAAAGGGAGATCATGGAAACAATCCCCTCTGATAGCTGTACACACACATTCCAAGAAATGTCTCCAAAGGAAGTTCACTTACCACTGCCGCCACTGGAAAGAGGTACGGATGATTACAACATTTCTTCAGATCCATCATGATGTTGAGCAACGAGACCTGRTTCCCACCACCTTTAGAATTCAAGGCTTCAAAATTCCTTGTCAGTATAAATTTGTAGTACTTCCTGCATGAACAGGGATGGGATAGACAATACTGTTAATATGGTCAGATACGAAATCAGCATAAACAGGATGGCACTGAATTAAATTTCACTAGTCTCAGTGAAGCTTCAAAAGGGAAGTATGGTATGGGTACTTTAGAAAGTGATGCTTTAGCATCTTCAGCCAGGGGACAGGTTTTGTTCGGGTGCTCTGTGGATAACAGTCCTTGTAAGCAGGATGGACTCCGGGGATACAGCAGTCAGGAAGACTCCTTCTGCGCTGTTGGTTGTCAGCGGAGTCTTGCACTACAGAACCAGGAAGAAGCAGTGCGCCTTTCCTCACAAATCCCCCAATCTCCAGGGAACACGTTGGTGAAGCTGGAAGAGCCCACCCACAACAAATGCACCTGAGCAAGCATCTCTTGTGGCAGCAGCACCACAAAGCTGTGAGCCAAGCCTCTGTGGTGATGCTCCAGACTGACTCCAGAGAAGCTGCCAGCACAGGCTGCTGCCCAGGTGCCGAAACGCTCATCTTGCTCCACTGCCACCAGCACATACTCTGAAAGGCTGGGACAAAACAGGCGCTTTCCACCAGGGCAGGGCTGGAGCCTGCAGCATCAACAACACTGTTTTAGCACTCCAAAGACCACAAGAAACAGGAGGCGGTTTGGCCTCAGCATCTTCTCTGTGCCTCAGAACTGGTAAGGGTCATGCAGCCAGGCTGCCATGCATCAAACGCTTCCTGCTGAGCAACCAGGACTGCACGGAGCCCAGATTAACATGGCTGAATGCACTAGGGTGGACTCCCCGGTGACATATAAAACACTTCACCTCTTCCCATGGCAGATCCAAGAACAGAGGGACTTCTCTGACCTATCAAACCCCACTGATGCTTCACTGCACCACAGACAGATGAAGTAATGTGAAGGAAGCCAGCCACACTGTGCCTCTGTGTTCCCAGGGGAACCAGTCACAGCTTGCTGGGATGTAATTACTTACTTCTGCATCTGGCTAAGCTCCACTCTCACGATCAGCTCAGTCTTGGCTGGCATGTTCTTGAACACGTCTGCCTTGAGCCGCCGTAGCATGTGGGGACCCAGCAGATCATGGAGTTTTTTGATCTGATCCTCCTTGGAGATGTCTGCAAACTCCTCCAGGAATCCCTCCAGGTTACTGTGAAAGCAGCCAGAACCACACAGCGCTGAGTTATAATGGGACATGCAAGAGTAAAGACATTTGTCCCTTTATGACTTAAACTCAAGGCTTATGACTTAACTCAAGAAAAGAGCTCTCACGGCAGACGATGAGGTAACACTCCCATGCCCGTATCCAAGTGAGCTACGGCCAGACTGAGGAGCTGTACTGATTGCTAGCGGATAATTCACACTAAATGCACTAATATGAAGTCTGAACAAGTTCCCCAAAGTATCACTGTCCCCTGAGACTGAGGGAAAGAGCAAGGTAGATTTCAGTCCCTCACTCACAAATCCACTAATTGTAAGGCAATATCTACTCACAGGGCCCCAAAAGGGGCCATTTCCTCAATGYGGATAAAATCTGGATTTACATAAAATGCCCACGTAGGTGTTATGGCAAACCATTGGGATTTTGTGCTCTGCCATCTACCTGCCAGTGCAGATTAGTGACATTTGCATGGCAATAACTGGACTCAAGCATTACCAAACAGATGGAGCCCTGCTGAACTGGAAAATCTCTATTTAGCAGCTCTGCTGGCCATAAAGACAGCATGTCCTTGCTGCTCTCCCTTTTCAAGGAGAGAACTGGTGCAACTTACTTAAACCTCTCTGGAGTCAGGAAATTGAGCAGATGGAAGAGCTCCTCCAAGTTGTTCTGGAGCGGAGTCCCAGTGAGTAGCAGCTTGTAATCGATTTTGTAGCTATTTAATACTCTAAAGAACTTGGAAAAGAAATCAAGTTAGAYGAAAACAGCTCGGGGAACTAACTAGTCATTCGGGAACTCTTGGTGCTGCAGATTTCAAGCACAGAGAGACAGCAGTGATCTCTCCTCCCCACGGGGCACACAGAGCCAGACCACAGCTTGCGTGTCCCAATCCCAGCCATCCCCATCAAGACCTGGCTGCAATTCTGAATGTCCTTGGGTCAAATCACCTGGTTCTTTCTGTGCTAGGGGCCATGCAAAGGTCTCAGAGGGTCTCCACACTGACAGCACTCAAGAGTACACCTACCCTCAGATAAGGAGGAGGAGGAGGAAAGGAAGTGATTCATTTTCATGAGAGTCCATCAAAAGACTTCTCAGCTACCCAGCAGCAACCACTGAAGAAACCAGAGGGAACATATCCACCAGATACCACCTCTCTCTAACACTAGTACTCGTCTAGGTTTATCGTCATTATGCAGTAGTTCTGGAAAAGCAGGTTGATTCTTTTTCTTTGAGAGAAAAAGCAAAATGCAAAGCTCCGCTATGCATATTCTGCTTAAAAATCAGTGATGGGTTCTCCTCTTCTTTTAAAACAACCAGCCTTGCATGTCTCCCACGCAGAGCCAGAGCAAGACATAAGACATACGGACTTCCTGACTAGATYGGACAACACTTCCCTCCTTGTTCCCTGGACTCGTCCTGCTGCAGGGTAGCRAGCAGAGGTTCAGCCTGCTGCCTGTACGACCAGCCAGGCTGCCACCTCCTTCCCAACTGAAAGATTTTCAATGCCAGAGAACGTAAAAGGCAAGAATCCTGCTGAAATGAGGGTGCCAAGCAGAGCCTGTGCAAGAGGGGGGTGGTTTTTGATTCCCAGAGAGAAAAGAATGGAGCAACAGATTGGCTGCATTTGTGGTACCAGCTGCACCAGTGTGCTGGAGGAATTGCTCACAAATGTCTGCTACCTACTTTGGACTGGTTGTTCTTCAGCCTGTGTGCTTCATCCACCACCAGACAGGCCCACTCTATCGAGCCCAGCACTGCCTGATCAATAGTGATCAGCTCATAGGACGTGAGCAGGACATGGAACTTGATCTGGGCTTCCTTCTAGACGAACAGAGGAAGAGAAAATGCAGAATAATGCAATGATAATAGAGCATGCAACAGGACAGCCCCCACCTTTAGGTGTCGCCCACAGCAGCACCATTCTAACACGGGGAGAAAAACAAGGGGGCTGCTTGCACCGTACTGCGCAATGCCAGCAAGCAGGGTTTAGTAGCAAATCACGCCCGCAGAAAATCTGTATCCTCCTGAACAGTCAAATGAAGTAAGGGACTACAGAAACAGAAAAGGGTCAGGCAAAACTGTTAAGCCCATCATAAATCTCCTCCACTTATAAACAGTGTCACCTTCTCTCTTTGGAAAATAGCCAATTAGGAATCCAGCAAAACTCTCTCTTTGGGTCAATTTCCCCTCCAAGTCCRCCAGTAAAAATCCTGAATTGCTCTGATGGATTTTGGGGAGCTGCATCAATTTGAGATTGCAACAAAGTGTAAACATTTTCCTTCCATCTGTACTGCCTTCTCCCTTCCTCTCTGCTCTCCTGAGCTGTTGGCCAGCCAGSTCATCCCTTCTAGCTTTTTCCTCCCCTTCTTACCTACTGTTAAAACCAGCTGGGTATGGTACAGACTGAGCTCATACCTTCATCCGGAAGACCTTCTTTCCACTCCGGATAGCATTGTCTTCAAAAGAGAACTCGTTTTCCCTGATGACTGATCGGCTTTCTTTGTCCCCCGTGTAGGTCACAACGTAGAAGTCAGGTGCCCACATCTCAAACTCACGCTCCCAGTTGATGATGGTGGAGAGAGGGGCACTGACTAGATACGGCCCTTTCGAGTGGCCCTGCTCAGGAAGACAAAGTCCAAGAAAGCTGCTGTTAGCTCTGTACCAGAAGGCTGAGAAGCTCACAGCCATCTCGGGGAGTGCCGGACGCTCACCTCCTTGTACAGGGAATACAAGAACACAATAGTCTGCACGGTCTTCCCCAGCCCCATCTCATCAGCCAGGATCGTATCAGTCCCTTGGGCCCAGGAAAACCTCAGCCAGTTTAGCCCTTCTAGCTGGTAAGGATGGAGCGTGCCTCCTGTGGCATCGATGTACCATGGCTGTTTGTCAAACTTAACCGTAGGCTGAAGAAAAAGACACATGACGCAAAGCGGTGAGAACCAACTCCCCCTCCTCTGAGCCAAGCACGTCCCTCTTTAGATCTCTGCCAGAACAGCCCCAAAAGAGACGCAAATATAGTTCACACCTCAGCCCTGCTCTTCAGCACCCAGGCTGCCGGGTCCCRCACACAGTGGTTTGCTGTGTGCCACCAAAGTACCCAGGAAGGGGCAGCATCAACATTCAACCTGCTGCGAAGACAAGAGAGTTGCCTTGCAGCCTCCTTCTCTTGATTCTTTTCCCACACTGAGAAAATCCGGAAGGGGCTGACCAGGCTCCTCACTGCACGAGGCCAGCTCTCCATTTGCAGCAAGACACCCATGTTTGGGGAAAAGACCCCCAAATATGCTTCCTAAGAACCCTCCTCCTGGACTTAAAGAAAGGCTCCATGATACAGACYGTGTTATCTCCTGCCTGTGCAGAAAATGATACCAGGTCAGAGTTCTGAATGAAAACGGTAGCCTCTGAAGGAGCTACGGGAGAAAAATGTACCAGGATGAAGGGCCCAGGCAGACCTCCCTTCCTCTGGGCTCACATTCTGTTGTGCTGTGCCTGCCATTCCCACTTACATCAACAACAGGAGTCTCTGGAGGCTTTTCTAGCTTCTCATCTTTCAGCTTTTTCCCCTTCTTGTTCAGCTTCTTTGGAGGGCGCGTGTCTTCCCCCAGCATCAGCTCCCTGGAACAGTGGGTGCAGATCAGGAAAAGGCAGACACACATGCATCTCCCAGTTTCCAAGTCAAGGTTAGAAATGCTTGTCAAAACCCATCACCTTTTTCCCCTTAGGAGCTTTTCTGGCTCAGTTACCACTGGGACTCACGGGGTATTAGTGATCCCCTTCCAACAGTCCATGCAACCTCATCTCAAATAAAGGATAACAATTTCCTCAGAACACTGTGTTTTACCCTAAAACAGACAGGCCTCAGCAACACGGGACCTCCCTGAGGCGCAGCAAAACAGTGCATACTACTAACAGTGTAAATACAGGGAAAGGGAAGCACAGGTTGGCAAGCAAGAGGTGGAAGGGAGCACAAGGCAGCCTTGAGATGGTGGGGTATCTCATGAAAGACCTTACCAAGGCCTGATTTGCAGGAAGTGCTCAGCAAAAGCCTCCGAAAAGGGGCTCTTATAAGTGGCTCCAGTGCATTCAAAAATGAGGGCACCTAGAAATCAGTGTTGGTTTAGAAAGCCTCAACAGGCTGCTACAGCTCCACATTTAAGCTCTCCCAAGTTGCAGCACACACCCACCACAAGCCTGCTGCTCAGGTGGCTCCTACCTGTGATTCCAGTACAGCTGCTTGAGGTTTTCGTAGTACGGGATGTCTATGTCGTCAATCTCCCAGGTGCACTGGTCATAGGGCAGGTCTTTCCACTTGATCAGATAATGAATGTCTCCCTTTTTATCAAAGCTAGAACAAACAACACATAAAGCATATCAGTGAAACAACAAAATGCAATAAATACCGTCTGAGCCAGGGCTTCACCACACTGGCACACTGCTTAGCAAGGGGATCGCCTCCCTGCTGACACAAAGTGAGCACCGACCCTCCAAAGCTTGCAAGACACTAATGAAAATCCCTTGAGATGAAGAATGCTACACACAATAGAACCTTAAATGCTAGTGCTCCAACTGCTGTCTCAAAAAAAACAAACAAAAAAAAAGATTCACATGATTCACATGTGAGCCTGCTGAAAAACAAGCCCCAGGGACATGTATGACATCTTTCTCTCACGTTCAGCTAGCTATTTTCACATACAAATGTTCACATATGAACATCAACTACTGCCAGTAACAGGGCAGAGGCAGCATGTCAAAAGGTAACAAATCCAGGAGCGTTCCTCTGTGAGGGCACGGTGGCTTCTTCAGCCAGAGATCTGACCACAGCCACACAAACAGCTACCCATAACCTGCTTCCATGCAGTTGGACAATTCACCCTCCGCTTTTACCTACATATGACGACATTCAAGCAGAGCTAGCACAACATCAAGAAAGAACGGGAGAAAACAGCAGAATCAGTGCAATGCTTTTGAATGCAAAGGGCGGCTATCAGACAGGATACACGCAAGGCGAGCAACACGCTTCAGCTGCAAACTAGGAGCCAGGCCCGTGATCACTGTAGTCAAACCAGCCCAGCCAGGCTGGGAGGACACTCGGAGCTTCAGAGAATACTGCAAACACACCTGCGAACAGCTCCTCTCTGGGAAATCTTTCCTATCTTCCTTGATAAGAAAACAGTGCCTGCCCTGAAGAAATAGCATTTATACCYGCACTTTGCTCTCTATTTTATACATTTATTAATCTCATATTGGCATTGAGAACTACTGTTATCACATGTGAAAGCATTTTCATGGATTAAGCTTTAAAGGCTGCTCTTCTACTTCACTGAATAACCTTATGTTCCTGTTTTATGGGACTGGGTGAATACCAGAGCTCTATCTGTTTCTTCCGCAGCATTTATTGCTCTTTGAAGTTTTGGCTACACGGAAAAATGAATAAACACACTAGAGTCTGATTATTKCCATATGGGGAACAAAATCTTACCTTATTAGCAGATAATGTAGAACTGGCATGGAAATTAGCCTGACAACTTTGGTTTTTGTCAATCACCCTTCAAGCACTATCGTCACTTGAGGTTTAGAAATTGAACAAAAAAGGTGTCTGTAGCTGCTTGGCATTCAAAAAAAATACGTGCACAGCAGAGTTCATATGCAGGATATTTCTTCCACAGAGAAAAAAAAATACGCAAATGTCAAGGCTTCACAGCTAAAAAAGGCACTTGTTCATATTCTTCTCTTAAGGCACAGCTCTTCGGGGTACTAGAGGGGGTTAAACGAGCATTACCCACCTCCTGGGTACACAATACTCAAATTCCTGACGATACCTCTCATTCGAGTGAAGGTGGTATGCACGGTTTCCAAGAGGAATAAATGGCATTTACTGAAATGGACTGGCGTCTGAGAGTAGTTTAGGTGAGTAATAGCAGCTGCAGGATGCAATCGATGAAAGAAAGACTGATCATCAGGTCACAGCAGAGATTTATGGAAATGTTAGACTGTATCAGGGAGCCAAATGATGCATCTGGGAAGAGGTTAACAGCCCTGCGCACCCACCTTTTGGAAAAATTTACTATCTCTATTTTTAATATGCAGTGTAACAGAAATAAAAACAATACCTTAATTCACTGCTAGCCTTGGTTTCACCTTGGGAGCACGCATCCAAGGTGATAGTAGCCTTGAAACAAGCCAGTAGTTAAAAACAAACACACACACGCTCCACAACTCTAAAAGACTGAGAAGTCAGTGCTGTAGAAGAAGGATGACATTAGCTTTCCAGCCCCGGGGCAGGGGATGAGAACTCAGCCAAGCTCCTCTCTCATGCRAACAAGTTGGCATCTCAGGACGCTCCCCAGGAGACCCAGGGCATTGTCCTGGGACAGACAGCAAGCGTGCGTGAGCCTAAAGTGCACGATCTTCACTGCTGAAGTGGCAGCCCCCGAGCAGCAGTGGGAGACCTGCCTGGGGACCCCTGTGCTCCGGACATGCAAAATTCAAGACTGAAACAACRCAGTCAGCAGATGTCAGCTGCTCTCCATGTGCAGCTCCAGGCCTCCACCAGCCAGCTGCGCCGCAGGTCCTCAGCAGAAACACGTCTAACTACTGCCTAATTAACAGTTGCCACACACTTGCCTTGACACAGAAATCCTGGAGCAGGCAGTATTGTTAGGTGTCCCAGAAGCTCAACTAAACACCTAAACCATCGGAGTAAAAACTGGCAGAATGGAAAAACAACACAGAGGACAGACCCGCTGCTCAGAGCTCCGTTTGCAAAACTTGCACAGGGCCAGGAGAGCACGGCAGGTTTCATCCTTGCCCTTTCTTTCCCTGGATTTCAATGACATCACTCAGCACCAACACCACACCAGAGGTTTGTGCACCCTGGCACACACCTTTCTGGTAGCCCGCTCACACATCCAGCTGCACACAGCTCCTCTCACCTGTGGTTCAGGATGCGGTGGATCATCATCCACTCGGGCTTGATGCCATAGCGGTAGAACCGCTCCTCCATCTTGGCATACTGCGGATCTTTGTTCTTCCGCTTCTCCCTCTGGCTGTCCTCATCCCCAGAGCCATAGTCAAAGGCTGGTGGCTCATCCATGTCATTCTTCCTTTGGTAGTTGCGGTACATCACAGTGTGGTAGAGCTCCAGCTGCGGCAGGACAGAGCCACAGTCACCCCTCCGGTCGCCTCGCAAGGGGCCTTGGCACAGGGTGCAGCCTGGGAGCCGTCACGCTTACCTGCAGCTCCTTGACCCAGGAGCAGTGCCAGTAGGAGAGCCCTGCCCACTTGACAAAAAACTCGCGCTCCGGGATCCCCTCCAGCACCTTGGGTGGCGGGAGAGCCAGCTCGGTGTCCGGCAGGGGCAGTACAGACGGCAGCGGGGCAGGCGGCTCTTTCCAGGTCCAGTGCAGGATACGTTGGACTTTGCCTTTTAGGGGAGGGCACTGAGGATAAAAAGGTAAATACGCAAGGGCACAGAGTTTAACGCGAGCCCTGTCAGCTTTACATGCTCTTCCCTACTCCTTCCCTTCAGCCACAGGGCCCCACAGCGTCCACTGATGTGCTGCTATACAGCAAAACGCCAAACGCCCTGTTTGTCAGGTTCTGACAGTTCAGTGCCTGGAACAGCAAGCGGGCAGGACACGGAGCCCAGGCATGGCGGGGTACATAGTCTGTGGGGGTGAAGTGCAGAGCTGGAAGGCAGAAAGGCTCTCGCAAAGTCGAGCAGGCTGCAGCCATCCCGAGACGGCAGGGAGTGCACTGCCAGGGCTACAGAGAGAGCATCAGTAGAGCCAGTGCTAGAAACTAGCTCTAGAGGGAAAGAAATCCCAGGGAGGAGAGGAACAGCGGATTCACTGCTCGCCAAACTGAACCAAGAGTGGCAAAGTGGGCGACCTGAAAAATTCCAGAGCCAGAGTGTGTTCAACTCACCTGGGAAACAGGCTCAAGAAAAATGCTACTCAGATCCCAGATCTCATTTCATATTTCTAACAAGGTAGACAGAAACAAGGTGGTGAGGGCAGAAAGAGGGGCACGGGGTGGGTGCTGGCAGCTGCAAACATGCCTGAGGATGCCCGTGACATTGCTGCATCCCCAAAGGCAACAGGCCTTGCTACCAGGACAGACTGCGACACAGCAAATATTTCATTATTCCCACATTTAAATCCCCAGTGCAGTTCAAGGCCTCACAAATCATGCCTACCTCTGCAGCAAGCCTGCCTCAGGTGGAAAACCCCTCTGCACAGGACATGCATCAAATGGGACTTGACATCCAATTTAAAAGCCAGCAGGGAAATTGCCAGTGATCTGCATGAGGCAGATTGTGCAGGCAACAGAGCTGTCCAGAGGTAGGCAGGGTCCTCAAATGGCAGCACGGGCAGTGATGCCCTTCCAGGGAGATGTCTGCAGCAAAGGGCAGAGGACACCAGCCTGGCAGCAGGGGCAGAGGCAGCAGGTATGTCAGCAGCAGGAGAGTGCAAAGGGCAGGGGGCGAGTAGGTGGCCAAGGCCTGCAGAGCCKAAATGCAGCAGCACCTGGGAGACCTCGGGACTGGCTAAGCCTCACTCCTGAGCGGGGCAGACAYGGGAGCAGGGGCAGGGTGACGAATGCTGGTAACACTCACTGTACAGCGCGGGCAGAGCCATTCACCGTTTGGTATTTCCGGCAGGGGCGGGTTCAGGCAGTGCAGGTGGTAGGAGGATGGGCATGTGTCGCAGCACAGCAGCTCCCCTCCATCCTTACAGACACGGCAGAATTCCATGTGGTCATCTTCCTCCTCTTCAGCACCTTCCTCTTCCTCCTCCTCCTCCTCCTTCGGCTCCCACTGGATGCCCTCCTTCTCCTGGGGAAGCGCATYCAGCACACTGCTGAGGGTTTATGTCGACAGCCTGCCTGCACCCAGGGAGCAGCAGCCGCGAACAGGGATCCCCCTCAGGGAGCCAAGCTCCCGGGTGTCACAGCCTGAGGCCTGCTCTGCTAGGACCCCACTAGTGCTGCCCCCAAAYGACGGCCAGGGTGCTGCTCCAGCTCTGCCCGGGGTCCAGACGCCATCCAGGCAGGCAAGTACTTCAATGAGTCTAAGGCTTTGTAAGCAAAGAATCTCATGAATGGCTTTCTCTACCCATCGAATTCACCGCGGTGCCGCCCGACACACGCGCTCCGGTGGTGATCACAAGGCAGCATCAACGAACACAGCTCTTATTGCAGTGCTGTGATCTGGYTGCAAAGAAATGACACAAGAGGTAGGAGACAGGAAATCACTGAGCCCCAGGTTCTGGAAGAAAGTCCCAAGGAAGGCTGCTGCCAGCATGAACAGCTCCCCATCCCACAAGGCCTGGAGCCCTGCAGTGTCCGTATGTAGCCTGCTCTGYGCAAGCTGTTATTTTACAGGAAGCCACGGCTACAGAAGTGAAAGAAAGATGATGGCACGTGCCTCTGAACTAGTTTAAGAGTCATGCCACAGCTCTGAGCAGTCTCTTGACGTCAACAAGAAGACATCTCGCTGCTGCTCCCCCCACCACCACAACAGCAAAACACTGCCAGGCACCCCAGGCACTCACACAGTGTGGGCAGCTCCACTTGCCCTCGGGGGCCTTCTCCAGCTCAGGGTCCAGGCAGACAAGGTGGTATGCGCGAGGACAGGTGTCGCACAGGATGATCTCCCCTCCCTGCTGGCACACCTCGCAGTAGTCTTGGTGGTCCGTCTCATAGCCGTCCCCTTCTTCGACTAGAAGCAAGGGACATGCACACCGTCAGTGGGACAGCAGAGCTGCCTGCTCTCCCGGGAGGGAACGGGACAATTGCTCCTCTATGTTACAGCTAAGGAAACGAGCAAAACATTTGATCTCAGTCCCCGCCTGTTACGTCCCCCTACCTCTCTGTCCCTCAGCATCACAGTTCTTTGCACACAGCATCATCTCACCTCTCTGTCTCTCTTTCCACACTGTATCATCCTTTGGTTCCTTCAGGCTCTCAATGGAGAATGCCAGAACCTGGAGAGGTTGCAAGGGAGGCCAGTCAGAGAAACCTCCACAGATACCAGCACCATCAACTGCAAACGCACCATGCAACAATAACACAGCTCAGAAGGACTCCTCCTCCTGGGACTGCTCTGGTCTTCCTGGGTGCTCACTAGGCACAGCGGCAGGAGCTCACTCAACTCAGGGTAGAATGAAAGACAAAAGGGAAGAACACTTTGGAAGTGTGGGTAAGGCTCTTCGCAGTTCCCAGCTCTGCCAGAAGCTCCCTGGACAAACCTCTGAGCTTCCTCCAGCACAGGCAGTGGAGAACATTCATCTGTCTTCCCACAGGAGGACAGTCTGACCCGTCCAGTTCACAGTGTCCCTGGTGCAGGGACTGCTGAGACCCAGCACAAGGTCTCCAGATCAGTTAGAGCTGCTGTGCACTGCTGTCGCACACCAACAAGCCAGAAGGCAAAGCAATGCCCTTTGCACACAAGGTGCCAAGCCTAACAGCCAGCCCTGCCTCACGCACTCGGTTCCCACCGACCTGAGAACACAAGCCTCACCCACTGCAGGGCGGACGGTCTCATTTCACATCCTAACTGTCCCCAAGACCAGACACTTCCCTTTGATTTCTCAGAAGCAAAAACCTGCTGGTAAAGGTAATGAGAAAAAGAATTTTCCTGAATCTCAAGCATCTTGTGCTGAACAAGAACGTAAGCTAGAAAGGCAAGCAAGTGTCCTGCAGCAGTGCAGGCGGGAGAGAGCATAGCAGAGAGCACCACGAGGCCAGGCCTGCCCCGGAGCAGTGGCCTGCCAATGGAGCGGGCAGCCAAGCTGCTGCACCCACCCACGGCCAGGGGTGGAAGGCCAGGCAGCGCTACAGCGGGCCCGGCAGTCTCTACTGAACGGAGGAAGAGCAGAGTCCAGGGCAGCTCAGCACAAAGGGGCTTCTCTCAACAGCAACAAAGAGAAAGAAGTGCCATCAGACACAACTAACTGCAAAGCCCCCCAAGAGTGAAAAAATGAAAGAATATGCGCACAACTGCTGCTACACAGCCACTCGAAGACTTTGCCAGATGCTTTTCACTGCTGTTCACGTGCCTTCCTCTTCCTATGCCATTATCACAGATCTTCCACCGCCCAGTGCCTGATGGCACATCTCACAGAGACAAAAACAGCTCCACTTTCTTGCATTTTCTCACTCCTACCCTGACCTACTCCACTAGGATCTTGCCAAAAACCTATGTATCTTCATGGTTTGTTCCTGTGAAAATCACTTCCCTTGGAAGACTTGTAAATTGTAGAACTTTGTTGCCACTGGACAAATTCTGGTGGGAACATGCATGCAGCCCCAGGCAGGGTACCAGCTGCCTGTATCAGCCTGGGATCTGCGCTGGTGCCCAAGGCGCACAAGGATTCCTGGAGTGGGCAAAGGCCTCGGGCTGCGAACAGACACCAAGATGGGGAAGGCTGGTTTTCTGTGCTGTGTCACGGCACCAAGGTAGGTCTTTGCAGCAATTTCTCTCCTGAAGCAACAAGAAGTGAAGACACAGACGAGGTTCAAGGAGAGGCGAGCCCCAGACGGTGGCTGGTAACTGGAGAGAAGACTGGAGGGAAAGATGACTGTGGGTTGACAGAAAGGCCCTGATGCCAGGCTCCTCCTTCATCAGCACATCCAGCACTGTGGAGGTGAGCCAGTGCCCAACGGCAGGACCTGCTTGCTGCCTCCTTCTAGGCGCGACTCCGCCAGCAGCAGAGTTTGGACAGCAAGGAAGAACCTCTCATCCCACACACAGACAAGCACAAGCACATCCTCTCCCACTGCGTCAGTGTCAGCCACTGCTTGGAAACGCAAAGACCACAAAAGCACGTGTCTGAAGAGCGAAATCCAAACAGAACAGGAACAGAGTATAAAGGAATGGCCTACTCCTCTTTTTCTTTCTCTTCCTCTTTCCTCTCTTCCCCAGGCCTGCTGAGCATTCGGAGCGCACTGAGGAGCTGTTGATGCTGGCACTGTCAAAGTCGGACTCTTCCCGTTCTTCCTCTTCACTCTGCAGAGGGCAAAAATCAAACCACACACATTCTAAGTGAGTGAAGCACCAACGACCTGCCAAAAACTGCATGGTACCACCAAYGAAGGGCTGAGCTCCTCAGGGCGCACTCAAGAGGAACACTGGATGGTTTCCATCCGAACCGATCAGCCGCTGCATCAAGGATGCTAGCAGCGTTATCACACCCGGGGCACTGAAAGACTGGGGTCATAAGGCTATGTCATGAAGCGTTAGGAAGCAGGTACATCTTCTGTATCAGATCGATGTCCCTGTCATGCAATCAATCAGTGTAAGTCTGGACTAAAACTAAAATYCGAAGGCAATCATTTTGCTTCGCTCAGCACAGCCCAGGGGCAGCTAGCCCAATTCAGCAGCAGCATCACAGTGCAATCTCTGAGCAGATCTCAGAGCACATTTAAAATGTGTGAAGCGGTATGTCAAGTCTCCACCCTGCTTATCTGACAAGAGGTGGGCTCTGGGTTTCCCCTGCAGTCTCTCATCCTTGCTAGGACACACATCGTATTGCACAGCCAGCCAGGCACTTTCGGAAATGCTCAGCCTCTCTCAAAGTACAAGGCATCAGCCAGCTGCACAACACCACGCTGCCTCCACCAGCACTCTGCGTGGAGCATCAGCTTTGCAGAACTTTGCTCTCTTTCCCCCCCCAAACATTCATTTCGGTCTGTGTTAGTCAGTCTGTCTGTGCATGTCRGTGTTCCTGCTTCATCTTCTTTAGAACATGAAAGAGTTAAACAGGTCAAGTATTCAGTGGTATCAAAACRTAATAATATGTCTGATTTCTTATTCTGGAGATGAGACTCACACGTACTAATCCCTGACTTGCACACATAATAATTGTGTGCTTAGCACTCCAACTGCAGGAGCATGTCCAAGCTATTACTAACTCTCAGAAACGCATATGCACAAACCTAGAGTCCATCTAGAGACATACGATGAATTTTCTGTGATGTGTGATTGAAAAACGCAGCAGTGAATGACTGCCTCATATCACTTTTTCACCTCAACCTCTGATGCACAAAATAACTTACAAACAGGTTACGTTAGTGAAATAGATCCAGAGAGTTAGTGAACTCCAGTAGGGCTGAATGAACGGGATTTTATCAATACTATCACGACCCTCAGAAGTTCCACCCCTATTGAATAGTTATTTACAAGATTTACTCTTCTTCAGAATTCTCCGCATATAGCTGATATTCACATGCTAACAAATGCACAGTATGCAAATTGCAGCAGAGCTCCTTTGCTGTGCACTTACTCGGATGGTCTGGTATCCCAGGATTATGCTGCAGAATCACAGATGCTAGCAGGCAAGCTATAGTAACACAATTAAGACATCTGATAATTCTCTTTGATGCACAGTTCAGCTGGACTGCAAACCCCGAAGAATTCTTTTGCAAATGAAACCTGAAATGATGGTATTACCGAACTCACCAACGAAAGTAAAAGCGATTATGCAACTTTCGTAGAAAACATGCCCAGACACGGTGTCTTTAGACCTGTGAGCCTGGACACAGTTCTCTATCAAAGGGACAGAACAAACATGCTGAACAGAGATTGGCGTCTCACAGAGCAGCATGAACAAGGTTTTAAGGTTTCTTCACAGCAGCCTTCCTCCAGGGYGACCACAGCAATTCCCCAGCCAAGAGCGACTTGTCACCTCCCTTGGATGAGACGGCCCATCATGCAGAGGGCCAGTGAGGGAAAGATGCACCCCTAAGGCTGGAGGACACAGGCAATGCAGAGATTTGTGATACTCATTCTCTCTAGCAGGTGAATGTCATTGCAAGAGGAATAAACGAGTTGGCAGGCACAATCCAATCCTGCGTGAGAAACATGCATTTGCCTGCATGAGGGAGATTTGTAGGGGAAGGGGGCTTGTCTTGCCATCTTCCTGCCACACACCCTCGATCCCAGTGCCCAGCGCGGAAGGAGGTAGTGCACACTTACAGAAGAGCTCTTTTTCCTTTTGCTGGGGATCCCTCCAAAACGGAACTTCAACCCTGCCATCTTTTTTCCCTTTCCCTTTTTCTTCCCATCTTTGGAGCCCTTGATTTTCTTCCGCACACCTGGACCTGAAAAAAGAACAGAAGACTTGCTTGGTACTCAGCTGTCCTCAGAATCACCCCGCACCCCAACTGCAGAGTTTGCATGAAGGGTGAGAAAGCTGTGGGGCCCCACAGAGCAGTGAGGTGGCGAGCGTTGGCCACAGAGCACATCCTTTGGCTCAGAAAGGCAGTGCTGGAAAGCCCAGAGCCAGTGCCTGAAAAGAACCAAGAATCCGGAGGATGGCTTGTCTTGGGAGRAAAGCATCTGCCCAGGAAAGGGACTGCAGCTCACAGCCCACAGTGCTGAGAGTACCACAGAATTAGCCTCTTAGGTCTGCGAAGTAGAGAGAAGGCAGCTCTTTCCTCCCAGGGGCAGCCAAGGAAAGGCAGGAATGCTGCACTAAGCCAACAGAGTGGGAAGGCTGCTGCAAGCTGCACTCTTGGTTAACTGCCAGCTCTGAGCTGCTTGTTCAAAACCTCTTGTGGCATCAGGAATTGATGACTGCATAACTGGAACAGAAACATTCCTGAGAAACAGAAGCGCAAACAAAGGGAGATCCCTCCCTTTCCCACTACTGGTCAGCTTCTGCTGCGATTCACACAGCCCCTTCTAAACATGGGGAAAACAGCAAGAATTTGCTGTCAGAAACAATTTATAGTAAGAGATTCATTTCAACACAAGTAAGACTATTTCCATAGGAGCCACTGCCAATTTAGATGTTTATCTCACTGTTTGCAAATCCTCATTTCCTTGAGGACAACCACCTTGCATCCACCTGATAGGAAACTGAATTCTTTCAGAAAAGAACTGCAGCCTTACTGTGAGTGTTCTTCAGTCAGCGAACTCCTCRCTGTCTTAGAAAAGAACCACCAGGCTGCACTGCCAAATGGTGCGTACTCATCTGGACAGAACACACCTGCCTTGCCCGTGCCCTTCAGCCCTGGCCTCGCTATTCCAATTTACCGAACCACGTCTCCAGCCTGGAGATGCTTTGCCATCATTGCTAGCCTGAAGACGTGTCTGGCTTTGCACACTCAGCAGGGCCCAGCAGCCGGACAGGATTTTGCAGGTGAGTGTGACCCCCTCGCTGAGCTCACCATTGCTTGGCACCTACCTTTGCCCTCCTTGGTCTTAGCTTTCCTGATGACAGTGGGCAAGGCACACTGTGGAGGGCTGGCAGCGAGCGGGGGGGCAATAGTGACAGTCTCCACAGCTGCAGCTACTGCTGCGGCCGCCGCTGCTGCCGAGCTGCCCTTGAACGGGTTGTTGGCACTGAACTCTCGCCATTTGGCACCAAGCACAGTCATCATCTTGGACATAGGGATCTTGGGATTCTTCCTGGCTATTAGAGGCCTGAAGGGCAGCAGAGAGGGAAAACAATGAGTTAACAGAAACTTTGCTGCGTGCCTGCTCCTGCTTATCACATGCTGTAGAAAGGTATTGCAGCTCATCAAATGAATCAGTGATCAGTGCCTCCTAGCAGCAGGTTAGTACAGTTCATTGGCACCAGCTGCACTGGAAAACTGAAACAGCAGAAACCAGAGCTTTCTTTGAAAAAAAGTGCATAAGGAGAAACACTGAAACCTTCTCAGCGACTGCTTCCCCTGAAGTACGTGTTGAGTTTTGAATGGCTCACAGCACAAAGTATTGCTATCGTTACTCACTTTTTCAAAGAATTTTTTCAAATAAATGCACACAAAAATAGGATTTTGGGGAGAAGAAGAGGAAAGAGAAATATTTCTGCTGTTTTCTTGACAAGTCTACAAACAAAACTGGGTCCTGAGTACTGTTTCTTCTAATCACATAGGGAGCAGCAGCAMGGAGCTCACGATGCATTAGACTATCAGCTGTAAAGTCTTACAGAGTTCATTAGAGGTAGAGGCAGTTATTAATGCCATAGCAGCAACACAGGTAGGTCACTCTCTCTTATTTCTGGTGCCAAAGCGCCCAGGAGTCATGCCACGACTGCTTGCACTCACCCCAGGGCCAAAAAGCACCTTTTGGGGAGGAAACTACCCTTGTGAACAGAACTCCCTGTACATCAGACTGCTGGATCTGAGGACAGCTCCTCACACCAGGTCCCCAGTTGACATTTTCAGGGCACGTGCTTTCAGCGGCCCAGCAGAACTTCCCTTACAGGTTTACCACCTTGACTGAGCAAAGACCAAATCTCAAACACTACACAGGTCCACAGCCAGACCTTACAGTTTCCTACCTGAGAAACTGACTGAAAGCCTTGTAATTAGTCAGAGTATGATAGTCTTCTTCTGAAAAAATGTAATCTACATCATCCAGGCCCCATTCTTCCATTAGCTGAGCAGAGCTCTTGGGCTCCTATAGATTTACAAAGAGACATTATTAACRTAAACAACTGAGACTCTCTAAACAAGCAGTGCGAGGCTATATCCATTGTATACTCTGCACCAAGTGTTCTGCCTAGGTAGCAACACATGGGATTTTTTTCTGCAATTTCAAGACAGAGTATGCACAAGTGCTTAGAAAACTAATGCTTTGTATACTACCAAGAAGCAAATGAATGCAGCACCTTTCGAATGCTTCCCTAACCATGCAAAACAGGGCAAAGCCTTCGTGGTTTCTTATCTCCAAAGAGCACGATTTCTGCTTGCACATAAAACAAATAATATGGAAATACAACACTTGATTTGCCAGTAAAAAGGCAAGCCCGTGTTTGTGACCCTCTTAGGAGAAGCCTTCTCATGCTGGGATGCTGCTGGAATTACAGACATGGTACTGTTTAAAAAACAAAACCCACCACAACCTCAGTGTTATTATGGATGCTTTTTCGTTTGCTTTAAATAAAATAAACAAATAAATCATTACTTTCAATAGCATTGCTGGCAACTGTATATCAAACATCTCCTGAGACCAGCAATGACAGAAAATCAGGCAATATGGCTGGAATGAAACAGGCCAGTGGAGTTTCAAAACTCCACTTTTTGTACAGAAAAAAGCAGAGTGAAAGCAGAGATTCCAGAATATTAAAATTTTTGAATTTTTTTGTGCACCACATCTTGATCTTTCATTTTCTGCAAATTTTGATAACATTGTGCATTTTTTTTTCCACTTTTTGGTCTAACTGTAAATTAGTTTATATTTTGAAATCGCAAAGTTTTCCAAATACAATTTTCAGTTCAATCCCAGTCACATTCAAACTAGTGCAGCAGCACGCTCAGTTCACCATGTAGCTCCTGGAGCACGTGCAAGCAAGGATGCTCCACATCCTGAAATATCAAATCCCAGAATGCAAACATGGGTGAGAGTTTGCAGCATTAATCTCTTCCTCGTCAAACCTAGGAAAAGCTTCTCAGGAAACCCCCAGCCCACCTTTTCTAAAAGCAAGCTGCATGGAACCRATCTGCCACTATCTGTTCTCATGTTTAGGGAACAGATACGACGAATCTCTGTTACTCAAAAGATGTGGGCAGACAATCCAAGTAATCAAGTTGCCTCAGTTTAAGAAGTTACTGTTTGTTATCCGCTGCCTGGGATCTCAGCCAATGTAAAACACACCGGCTTAAATCGTGAGGAAAAGGAGAGTTAGGACTTGTGAGGGCACGTCGGCAAGCAGTTAAATCAGTAAGCCCACTGGTTAGCACTTTGCTCACACTGCCATGATTTAAACAAATGCAATTTATTTGTAAGTGCAACCGTGAATGACCAGAACACACAACTCACGCAGTGACTCACTGAATGTGGTAACTCAAAACATTGGCAGGGATCTAGCCATACTCTGAGATTCCCATTCTCTAGCACTAGCTCCAGGTAAACACATCTTTGGTACCTTTAAACCTCCGTCCTCGTTATCATCCTCCTCTTCATCCTTCTTTTTCCGTTTCGGTTTTTTCTCTTTCTTTTCTTTCAGTTTTTTCTTYTTCTTTTTGTTGGGAGAATAGTCACTGCCTTCACTCTCCGACTTCTCCTCTATCTCCTCTTCRTTGTCTGATAATTCATCATTGCTCCCCTAAAACAGAAAATGATGACGGAGAAAGAGCAAGACCCACCTTTCCTCAGCTTCCCTCAAACAAACCTTCTCAGACAGCAGGAACCAAACTGCTGTCACCACCCAAAATCAACATTCAGCTGCTGCTCCACTGAGGGTAGTAGGAGGAAAATACCATAAAAAAAGCAGATCTGGAAGCTATGAGAAGCAACTGACCATGGAAGAGACAAAAAAGAAATCTTTGTTTTAACTRGAACTTTGGCTTCAAGGAAGTTCTGCAATCTCTGTTCAGTCTTGTGCCTCAAGTCCCCACCCGTATAATGGAGACATTCTTCTTTATAGGGAGACATTCCCTCYCTCCTTTCCAGGAGCACTAGAAATGCATCAGACAAAACAAGGTACTCTAGGCCACTGGGAATCACCAGGAAAAAGAGAAAAGAAAAAAAAGAGAGAGAGAGAGAGAGAAAGAGAGAAACAGGAGAAGGTAATGCAATACAGATGAAATCACATTTGAGAAAAGCTTGCCTAATCCAAAATATATATAAYAACTCTTTATGCTTTTGTCTCATGACTTGGGCTACAGTATGCGCATCAAGGAGGACAAGAAAAGCCATATTTCGCCACAGTCGTGCAAATGGATGTTTATTCTGCCTCCATATTGTAACACGCTTCTTTAAAGGTGCCCCGATGCTGTAAAACTGTAGCACTGACGCACCATTCCGAGAAGTGGTGGCGTAAAACAGAAAAGCAAGAGACAGCAAGCCAAGAGCAGTAACTGAATGTATATATTAATAACAGTCGTATAGTAAACAAAACTGCAGCACCTCTGAGAAGCAGCTAATTGCTCTGCTGAAAGATCCTAAATTTTCAGGTAGGTAACATTTGAGATTGGCATAACACATAGTAACTTCTGATGTTCTGCTCTGGGTTTGCTTATAGCTTTCCATGAATAAAGGAGTATTCCTATATGCGGTGTGAACAATTTTTTTTTTAAAAAAAAAAAAAAAAAAAAAGGCAGAGGGGAAGGAAAAGAATATATTTTCAGTTATATGCATATCTTCCAGCTTACCAGACAAGATACTGTGCTAGAGTATCGCTTAGTTGCTGTTTCATTTTTCTGTCAGCTGGACACTACGTGCTGTATTAGAACTGTGTGACTACAGGAGGAATTCACCCGTCACATAATGCAGCTCTAGTCCTAGTGGTTGTTCAGAGTCTTAAAAGGGACACGAGAGCAGAACAAGGCTCAGGACTGAATCAGTCAAGGTTMCTCAAGTTCCTAATTCTCACAGCCCCTCGCTTCCAGAGGTTGTCCGACACACGAAACCTCTCCTGCGGCTCTTGGTGACACACAGCTCCCTCCAGGTGAGCTGCACGTCTGCAGCAAGGCGAGGCAGCCCCTCCAGGAAGGCCAGAGCCCTGCTGGGGGGCTGGCAGAGGAGGTCTGCTTCCCCGCAGTCRGATCAAGCGCAGCAGAGACTGCTGGGGCAGAGTCGAGGATCCTTGCTCAGAGAGGAACTGCGACCTGCTGCACCACTCCGACAGCGAACACACTGCCGCTGTGCTGGAAACCGCCGCCTGCTCGGCGACAGAGCACCCGGGTGCCGAGAGGGCTGCGGAAGGAGGCGGGCGGCGCGGCTCGGGCGCCGGCTCCGGGCCGGCGCCG
>NW_028186689.1:3699-11059 GCF_003343005.1 Rhea americana | reverse complement strand
AGCCTTTCACCAGTGTTATAAACAGTTATAATTTAGCACTGAATAATTGGTTACCATGGTAACTACTGCAGTACAGGTTGAAATTTCCCCTCTCTCTGCCTCCCTGTCTGACAAGGACCTTCATCTACATATGCTCAGATTCAAACTGCAGGCTGGCTATTTTATGTAGATTTTCCTCCAGGCTTGCAGTACCAGCTCTGGCACCAGAGCTTCAGTGAGCACTGCCACAAATGCGTGGCTGCATTAGGATGCAGCTGATGCAMATGAATTCCCATAAAACCACAATGTGGCAGCACTCCTGCTACAGTGCTCCACTGACAAAAGCAGAGGTGGATTTCAGAGCGCGGAAGCCCTGGTTCTAGGCACTGGCAGGACATCACAGATCACAGTTAATTCCCAACACTCCCTTCTTTTAAAAAGGGTCAAGTCCACATACTCTACAAACTCTGAGAAGGAGCTTACGAGAACAAAGCCCGGTTCAAGGATCCTCTTCCTAACTGTTCTCTCTTCCTCCCAAAATGCAGCTCTTGTGCTGGCCAGAAACCCAGCTCCGCGCCTACTGACAGCTACAGCACTAACTTTCTGCTGGCTTAGACAAAACACCGATCAGTCTCCAACACAGGCAGAATCAAATTTCATTAACACTGCCCACACAAGGCATTAAAAAAAAAAAAAAAAGTTAATGCTCATCGAATTATTTTCTCCCTACTCCCAATAATCAAGCAGTCAGACACCACACAAGCTGCATGTGTCACTCCCTTAGTCTCAGGAAGAGTAACTTTAACAAAATTATCAGAGCTGAAAATATCACAGCCTTTTATTTTATTTTGCCCCTCACAGAAAAGCAGCACGTGAAAAAATGACTCCCCCATTGGAAAAGCACAGGGAGTCAGACAACCCGAGACAGCTTTGCATGATACCTGCAGAAGGAGAAAAACATTACCATGACCGTGAGGAAAGACAAAAAGACTTCTTCTGGGTTGTGACTTCTACTCAAAGACTGTCAGACAATACAGTGTAGGACCAAATCAGCTTTCTTTAAGGAGCTCGTTATGCCCCCRTCAGTAGAAAAAAAAATGGGTTTTAATGTGCTACCTGCTCTAGACAATCTGTTTTTACAAATCCCACGGGGAATGGCAGTGGATGACTAGAAGAGAACAGCATCATTTATCCCACGTTTGGCAATGAAAGGGGTGGGGATGCTTCTAGTTGTGCTGGATGGGTATATTTTACGCATACTTCCAACCACAAATTTACTGGAGCAAAGGGATGGGAACAAATTTGAGGAACTTGAGTGCTTCACCCTTCCTTAACAGCAGCGCATCTGGACCAAAACAGATCCCACACTAGAAACTCCCTAAGCAGCTAGGATTCCTAACACAGCCTCATCTAACACACAAATTACTAGTAATCTCACTTGTAGCAAACTGTAGTAAAACAGTGCAATAGCTGGATGTGGAAAAAAAAATAGCGCTGCACAGATCAGGAAGGGAGCAGCAAACAGGAAAAAAAATCAAGCCAGCAGTGCAGGCAAATGGGAAACACTGAAATGCAAAAGGAAGTCTCTTACTGTCAGCAGGTTGGTATCTTGGCACCTGGATCTGTGGTTACTTTAGCCGCTAAATTAGGGAGAGCAATTATTTGGGTGCTTTTCAGAGCTCAGAAAAAACCATGCAAAACGCACCACCGGTACAAAAGAGTTGGTCGGAGCTGTCCTTTCTCTATCCCATCGGGTTTGCTTCTGCATTCTGCCTGCTTAGGAGGCCATCACTCTTCCACCACAGCACATGCATTCCCCTGCAAGGCTGGGCAGCCCTAGGGAACAGAGCCTGCACCTCCACCCACACCCAGGGGCCTCACAAGAGAGCTGCTAGAAACTGAGAGCGTGCATAGGCCCCCGATGCCCAGCCTGGGCATATTTCAGTAGAGCACCCTGCTCTTCACTGGGCAACCTCAGCTGAAATTAAAGCAGAGCCAAACCAAGCCAAGTTCTTCTTGCCCTGGATGCTTCGGAGCTGTGTTCATTTGCGCCTTCCCTTTCAGCTGGCAGTTTCTGATTTTCCTCATCGCCCTCCTCCAAGATCTCAAACTGACAGCCAGAAAGGGCACCGGAGCCACCTCAGTTGCCTCGCTCCTGCCTCTAAGGGAGTGCCTGCTGGTGTAGCACCTGCAGATCCTCACCTGCCCCACAGGCAGGCGATCCCCGCTGGCACCCACAGTGTGCAGCCACAGTGGGCCTGCAAGCCCAGCGGCCCTACATGAATAAGCCCGGCTTGCACAAACGTGTGCCACGTCCCTTAGCCAGGCAGAGGCAAAAGCAAAGGTGCCTTGTACCCCTACTGAGAGACAAAATCTGCCCTCCACGCAGCAGCAGCAGGGAACAGAGAGGCAGCCGTGCTTAGGGCATAACAGCCACCCTGCCACCTGAGCTGGGACACGCAGGAGAGCCCTGGGGTTAAAAACGGGCGAAGGCTAACGGATCATCCATGTGATACGGGACTCAGTGACACGACACCTTGTCTTTGCATTCTTAAAGAAGCCAAAAGTCCTTCCATGTGCAAGACCCTGAAAAGCTTCCACTCTGTCTTGCTTATAAATTGCCCTGGACAAGTAAAGCTAACACTTATCTCCAGAGGAACCTTCATCCTTGCACTGGTCACACTTCCAACATGTTGGTTTATATTTCTGTTGACAGACAGGAGCCGYAGATGACGTATCGGTGCAGCGTGTGCCAGGAAGGTTTACTGTCCACAACCAGAGACAACTGTAAAGGAGGTGCTGCACTGCAGTGTGTGCAACCCTGGCAGGAGGCCTTTAACAAACAGGTAAGGATGTTACCATCCCATATACTGACAGATGCACTATAGACTGAGGAGGAGCCTTGAGCACTGTGCTGGTAAGGAGAAGTGGGCACAGCATCATCACAACCTAATGTGAGCAGCTGGGATACTACAAGTCCCACGTTCATCAGCACAAAAGCCTATTTCACAAACAAAGCAAAACATCTGCCTGCACATCTCCTACTGGTTCTGCCTCTTTCAGATCGTCTCACTGAAGACCGGGGGAGATCCTCCTCACGCTTGCAATTCACTCTGCTTACAAGGTCTAACTGCCAGCTCAACATCCGATGTGTAAAGTGTGGGATAAGGAATTTAGAAAAGGGAGAGCAAGATTATTTGCACACTGCTCACAAGATTAAGGACTGTCAGTAATACTTATCACACAAGTCCTGAGCATTAAAGGAGACCTATTAGAAAGAACAGATCCTCAGAACGCTGACAACTGAAAAGCAGAAGGCTTAGAACATACATGTCTTCTGCTAGTCTTCCGTTACGTCACTGTCACATCAATGTCACGTTTGGCGGCAGAAGCCGTATTCTTGGCACGGCACTGAGGGGCACAAACATACAGAAGCACTAAAAGATAACTGTCCTGCAAACGGTCATTGAGGAAGAAGAGTAACTGTCTGCTACTCTCCTGAAACGCGCCGAGGACCCCCAACAACCTAACGGAGTGAGAACTGTGCAGCCACTTTGTCCACACCAGCACCTAGCTCTGCAACCACTTCAAAGCACATCCTTCGAAAGGAGCCTAAGCCCAGGAGTCTCTCTGAAAAGCACAAACGCRCACAGTCTCCTGCTCCTGACACACAACACATTCTGCGGGAGACCCTCCCGGAGCAAWTGCCCTCCTAGCACGCCAGGGTGCCTCACCACACACCTTGTCAAAGGCGTTGCCCATAGCCAGCAACCCCAGAGGCGTCTCAGAGGGGCATGTCTGCTTCCTCCCAMCTCCCCTACCACCCAACACCTCCCCAGATGGGCCTCGCAGTTGCATTGCTTCAGAAAATACCAACTGACATTGCTTTCCCATCTAACACTTAGAAATTACTAGTAAGACATACTTCCCGGAGTGAACAAGTCTTTCCCAAATCCAGTTCCAGAGCAATCTTCTTCACCCTTGACTAAGCTGGCTAGAAAGATGGGTC
This sequence comes from Rhea americana, assembly GCF_003343005.1. Lineage (NCBI taxonomy): Eukaryota > Metazoa > Chordata > Aves > Rheiformes > Rheidae > Rhea > Rhea americana. The sequence goes on along the minus strand of NW_028186689.1, from coordinate 7,071 downwards.
CATCTTAAGGCTAAGTGAAATAAAGGCTAAGCTCCAATCTGATTTCTTGTACAATGGAAATTTTCATACCATTTGTTTCTTCCTTTGGACAACACGTTTGACAAATTAAAGGTCTCCACCATTTCAAAAACAAAAACGTAAAGCTAAATTAGGATCTTTCAGTTGTAATCGTTAYACGAAGCAAAGAGCTGACAGCACACAAGAAACTGTAGCTGCTACATCTCAAGAATTAAAATCCTAAGCCACCCAGCTAGGATCGAGTGAAAAGCATCCTTAAGAAAGGATACACCCTCCCAGTTTCCCCACATCAGGTGAGAAGATCCCAGGGAGACAAAGAGAAAATGAGAGTTTTCGACTCTTCCCATCTAAGTTAAAGTGTCTCGATCCACACCCGCCAGCCAGTTTCAGACAGCAGTATTCCAAGGTCAGAGACCACAATATCTATGTCGTCAGACTGGCTGCATGGCTCGTGTCTGAGAGCTCCCGGGTGTAACAGGGCGTTAACATCCTCAGATTTACATTACAGACCCTTTCCTCTCCGCACATGAGCCAMTTAGCTTTCACTGGCTCTCCCAACGGGCAGGTACCGCTATCCYGAATTTACTGAGAGGAAATGAAAGCACTGAAGCAAACACCATGAMAACAGAGCACGAGAGCTGTGTGAGAGCTGCTCGGGTCCTGGCTTTCAACCTTCTGCCAAGGTCGGGRGAGCGCCCAGCCACCAGAGAACCAYGTACCAGGAAGCGACGGGCCTCGCATCCACCTGTTGCATCCTTACAAATGCCCGGCCTTTTTCAGCCGCAGGCCTCTGAGCGGTGCTTGCCCACAGCTGCTATCTCGCTCTCTCGAGCGGTCTGCATCTACGCCAAACCTAACAGGACCCCCTCAGCCTCATTTCAGAGCATGCAGCATTACCTCTTTCTTCCTCCTCTTGATTTTGGAAGCCTTACTGTCTTTCAGCTTCTTGGATTTCTTTTTTTTCTGCACAGCAACTTGTTCTTCTGGGTAAAACTCATCCAGTCCTTCCAGCACCCCATCATCTTCTTCTGAGGACAAAAGGGACAACTTACTCGGATGGATTTCACACACGGGCAGGACACAGCATTCACATTTACCTCCTCAGACGAGCATATTCGAGCAGCTCATCAGGCCCCAAGATGCAGAGCTGCACACTCAAGTGGTAACATGGCCTCCCCCAGACAACCCAGTGCTGCGCACGCAGCAAGCCAGCATCTAATCCCCTACTGCCCCCTCAAGAAAAGCCTTGAGAAACGACTGTACAGGAACACTTGCATTTGTACTTCTCACTGTCAGTTCCTCCCTCCCATTTTGCATAAACTAGTACCAGTGGTTTACGGCAAACAGCATTTTGCCAGAGCAAACAGCTTGCCATGCTTGGCACACACATCTGTGAGCACAGAGAACTCTGTGGTGCTCTGCTGACAGCTGCAGAGACCTCCCTCGGGAACAGGCACAAACCTTCGAGAGGGCTGCAAAAAGCTGCTTTCAGAGACGTGGTCAGTGGTGGTGTCTTCCAGTGCAGGAGATACAGACTCGTCCAATGACTCCTTTCTTCAGGCCATTTGGGAAGAAAGGAGGCATTTGGAGGCCCTAGACTAGGATTTCCTACAGGAGGCAGGAACAGCAGCAGCACACACAGTTATTTAAATTCAGAAGGTGCAACTGGACCTGGACAGTCCACTTCTTAGAGGTGAAATGCCGTGTTAGAGGAACAACGCAGGGGACACCTGCCACTGCAGCAGGAGCCCAGGGTCTAACTCTGCAGCCCAGAGCAAAAGGCAGTCTGTCCTCCTCCCCAGTGACCAGCCCACAGAAACCCTCAGCCTGGCCTGCTTTGAAACCACGATCCTTCACGTGAGCTGAGGAACTGTTTCCTGCTGAGACAGGAGCATCAGGATGCCCTAAGGTGCTGCCTGCTATTACTGACTTGGGCCAGTAGGTAATCAGGAAGCATTAAGCTTTTTATCTTTTACCTTTTAGACTTCCAAATAAAGCCCATTAAAACTGATGCAGATAAAGGCAAATGAGAGAGAGAGAGGTAGGCTGCATCTCCTCCAGCGACCTCCTCCTCCCACACACCACGTGCAGAACAGAGATGAAGCCTCGCGCAGAAGGGGCGACGGCACGGTGCACTGGAGGTCTGCCGTGGCTCCGCGCTCAGGGCCACGCACGCTCGCTGGCGGCTCCCGCCGCTGGACCACRGCGGCCCGGCCGAGCGCCGCACAGCGCAGCTAGCTCAGGGGCCCGGCCCTGCGCCTCATCTCTGACACTCCCTGCCGGCGCAGAGAAGCCAGGCCTAYGCTTTTATTTTCCTGTCATCGTTATCTCCCCAAAAGCAAAGCTATTGCTAACGAGTCCCAGCATTTTGTCAAATCGTCGCATTTCCTTAAAATCTAGTTCAGTATTTGATTCCTTCATTTACTTTCCAAATTTCTAAACTTACATGGTAATAAAATAGTTCCATTTCATAAGACCAGACATTTTTTTCCAGCCTCCAGTGACAGCAGTTTAGGCTCTGCCACGACAAGCACCTTTGCTCCATCTCAGTGGGGCGTGTTGGGAACTGAAGGAGCCACGCAGACAAGGAGCACGCCTCCCCCACCTCCAACAGGACCACACTCATCTCCTCTAAGCAGCATCAGAATGGAGTGCTCACGTGAAGAATGATCTTTGAAAAGCTGCATTGCACCCCCAGCTGTCTTCAGAAAGACAAGGAATGTCATCTTTTAGGGGAATGGGGAAGGCCTTAAGCTCCGTGAGGAAGGATGCGGTGGCAGTTCAGAGGAAGAGCATGCGAGCACCCCACCTCTGCCTTTGACTGTTGGGACAACTTGCCAATGCCAAAGGAAATCGCTTAAGCAGGTTCAAGCGCTCCTACCTGCTCCTCTCACTAAAACACCCCCTTGGTGGAGGCCTCCTCTTCAAGGAGCAGCAATGMATGCACGGGGATAAGTCAGAGGTACTACAAATACACTAATCAGGCACAAGAGTCCAGCAGGAGCCAAGCGAGTTGAGAAAAAGCCCTCTGCAGTGCAGACTCTGTATTTCCCTTTGAGTTTATCCCCTTCAACCTAAAAAACAGTGGCACCCACTGAAAGCGCGCTTGGTAATCCGCGGCAAAAACACGCCGCTCTGCAAAGCGCCGAGTACCTCCGCCCGAAGAGCCGCCTGGCCCCGCCAGGCCGGAGGAGCCCCCGAGCCGCCGCCCCAGCCCGGCCCCGGCCCGGGGCCTCGCGGTGGCCACCGGGCTGCCCTTCTCCAAGGGGGGAGGCGCAGGGGCCTGGCCGGGCCCGCCCCGCGCCCCGCCGCCGCCGCCGCCCCGCCCGTACCGGACACGTCCTCCTCGTTGTC
>NW_028186689.1:0-3039 GCF_003343005.1 Rhea americana | reverse complement strand
GGAAGGTTACAGGCACCCGACCGGGAAAGCAGGCACAGTGAGAACACAGTCAGCTTTCCCTGCTTCAGCAGGCCCAATATTAGCAACTGATTCTCAGCACGACTTATGGCTCAGACCTAAAGCTGGCAGGTGAAGACTGAACTACTAGCAGGTACCTAAGTCCTGGCAACAGCAAAAGCTGAAGGAAAAAAAAAAAAACAAAAAAACAAAACACCCAGTTCATTAAAAAGAAAAACAGGAGCAAACATCTCTTAATTCCCTAAAAAAATCCTGGCCTTTATCCTCTGATCTACAGCATAAAATTGAATTCATCAGAGCAAAATAAAGGGCAGAAGTATTAGGCAATCGTAGGAACTGGGCAAACGGCAGAAGTCCAGCAGGATGAAGGCAACATGTAGTAGTGGAATTTAGAGTTTGATAAACAGCCAAGCTTTTCTACATTTGGCAGCCTTGTGGAAGCTGTTGATCCTCCACTGCTTTTCACCTCAGCTCACCTTCCAAGACAGACTTTCAACCATGTCTCTTTCTTAAAGACCACTTAGAAAGAAATTGCCGCTGTGCCCTATTTTGGGCACTGCTGTGCCCAAGCAGCATAAGTTAAAGTCAGCAGGACACAGTACAGCTATGGGCCGAGACACCTCTTCATTGGTTCCAGTGTTGCCTCACGCATCAGGGTTTTACAGAAGAGCTTCCTGTCCGGTGGCTCTGGGAGCCAGTGTTAAAAGACGCTATCTTAGGTTATTCTTACCAAGCCCCACAGCTTGAGAAAATGAGCTACCTTCCAGCGACACGCAGCGTCAAGAAAGCAGGCAGGGGAGTACTCGTGCTCACCAGCTTCACCTGCCATCACAGAGGACCAGAAGTCCTCAGTATCCAAAGAGCAGATAAACCGCRGACACCCAGCGCACCTTTCGTAACACCTTCCTGCCAGCCGGACTCAAGGGCACCGTTTTGAGGCCCCAGATCCCTTGCTGACACTGCCGGAACAGGACTACCCGACGTCTACAGCGGCCGCTGCTATGAGCGGCGGCGTCGCGAGCAGCTGCCTGCGACTTCACGCCACACTCCGAACATATGCCGCGTGACGGTGATTCACCCCGCTGCTGGCAGAGGACCGCAGCGGCGCGCCAGAGGAACAGGCTGCGCCCCCAGCCTGCCCCGGCCAAACTGCCTGCAGGTGCCCCGTGTCCTTACCTCTTTGAAAAAGGAACCTCTGAAGTAACAGTGATCTTGCTTTTGCTCCTCTCAATGGTYACCACGCCCCCACCCAAGTTACCAGCTTTGCCGTTAACCTTGATTCTTTCCTGCAAGAACTGCTCCTGTAAGAGAAGAGTACGGCTGGTTAGTCAGGGTTGCCAGCTCCCAAGGACCAACGGGCTCCACGGCTTGTTTGACCTGAGCATTCTGACTTTTTGTTAGAACTGGGAAAGAGAAAGAGAAAGAGCGGTCACATGTGGACAAAAAGCAGAGAAAAGCTTTTTCCTTGAAGGTAGGTAAGTTTTGACCCTACAAATACGTCGTGAGACTAACCCTACTGGCTGAAACTGGCCCATTCAAACCTGCACAAAAGTGGGCTTCCAAACTGTGAAAGAACTGAATTCTTTCCTTATTTCACTAATATTTTCTGGTTCTTGAGATGACAGTAAAAACACAAGCTGTTTTACAATTCTCAAGGAGCGTTACCCAGAACCCTTTGTTTCAAACTTACACTCCTTGTATAAGGATACAGCTTCATAAGATATCCATCAGAAAGAATTCCGATGCTTACTGCTGTTCTCGCATGCCGTTTCCTAAAGCATAAAAAAACCTAACCTTCCAAGTTATGAACAACAGATATTGTTCACCAGGTAAAGAAAAAAAACAAACCAACTATAAGTTGTTTACAGAATAATAATCCTCTTATTTACATATGCTGTATTTACATTCATGCTGTTTGTTAAACAGCCTACTAGAACGGTGTGGTTAAACATGACTACTGCTTGAACAGCTGCCTCTTAAGAAGAGAGCACAYGCAGAGTAAGACACAAGTTTACTTTCCAAGCAGCGTTCCTGCTTGTCAMATTACATCTTTCAATTCAAGGACACATATTCCTTTTTGGCAAAGGAATAAAGTTTAGATCAGACACAGTGGCACTTCCTAACCAGAGAGGACCTATCTCAGTTCCTTCTCGCCTCCTCCCCATAAGACATATGTGCAGGTAAGCTCTCGTCACCCTAAGTCAAGGGCTGCAGTAAAAGGGTAGGCCTTTTTTTGTTTTTGATCATGACATAGAACACAGTGGCACTACTTTCAGCCTGCTAGGAGCCTGGAAAAGCAAAAGGGGAAAAAAAGGGGGAGAAGTCAGAGTTCTCCAGATATAGGCTCATGTAGCATCACTTAGTTCAAGCTATCGATGTTAATCTAACCTTTTCAACTGAATAGTTTTTAGGGTACAAGAGGGATCCTATTACTCCTCCCAAAGAGTTAAAGTTTTGAAGAGGTACGAGTAGAATGTGAATCGCAAGGCGTGTTTAGGCTTGCCAGCCAGCCTGTTAGGAGGAGCGCCGCCAGCTCTGGGGTCCAGGCCAGAGGCACCAGCTCCCAGTAGCCTCCAGCACAGCAGAGACTCTGGTTGTTTTTTTCTTTTAAAGCACATCCCAGCAGTGCAAGCACTCCCTGGGATTCRCTCTACAGCGCACAGCCCACCCTGGCAAGGAAGGCAGAGAGCAAGGGTGGCTGGAAAAGCAAGAGCTGGGGCAGGAGGCTCCGGGGCTGCRCTTCGCAGCGGGCTCCGGGGAGCGGAGGGCAGCAGCCCGCCAGGCCCCGGCTCCGGAAAAGCGCCGAAGGGCGGCGGGGAGGCAGCGCCCGCCAGCGGCACTCACGAAGTTGGCRGCGTCCATGATGCCATCCTCCACGGGGTGCGTGCAGTCCAGGGTGAACTTCAGCACCTGCTTCTTCTTCTTGCCGCCTTTCACCGCGGGCTTTTTCTGCGGCGCGGGGAAAGAGAGAGCTGTGAGGATCGGGCTGCGGCGGCCGGGGCGCGCGGCGGCCCGGCCGAC
>NW_028186688.1:152219-153498 GCF_003343005.1 Rhea americana | reverse complement strand
TGCCGTGCCGTGCCGTGCCGCGGGGGGGTCCCGGTGCCCCAGAAGCCGTGGCCCCCCCCACCCCCACCGCGGCCCCCGCGGCTCCTGGGCTTGCAGGGCTGGGGGCTCCCCGGGGCCCCGTGTCGCTGTGCTGCTGCCCCCCCCCCCAACGGGGGTTCCCAGGCTCCGGCAGCGGAAGCCCCTGTTGCTCCAGGATTATTTATAGTGGAGCTCCAGGAAATCCTCCAACGCCGAGCGCGTCGCTCCGCTCCCCGAGCCGGGCTGCGCGGGGCCGGAGCCAGGAGCGGGSAGGGGGGCCGCAGCCCCTCGGCCGCCCCCCACCCTGCAGCCCCRCGGGGCCTGGGGCCCCCCGGCGTCGTGCGGCCCGCTGGCACGGCGTGCTGCGTGCCGCCGGCGGGCCGGGGTGCCCATCCCGCCGCCGCCAGCGCCAGGAAAGGCCGTTTAAACAGGAAGGCGAGGGGAGCGTGGCAAGAGATCAGCGTGCAGCAGCCGGCGATCAATCACCGCACCCGCCRCGGCCGGCGCCCGCTGCGGCGTGCCAAGGCGGCCCCCGCTGCTGCCCCCGCGAGCATCGCTCCAGCTTCCCACGGGCGCAGGAGCCGGGGCACGGCGGCGGCCCCGGCTTTCCCGGCAGCGGGCTGGGGCTCGGCAGCCAGGGGCTTCCCGCGTGCCGTCCCACGCGCTTCCAGCGCGGGAAAGCCGGGGCTCGGCCTCGCAGCGCCGCGGCRCTTCGGGGCGGGCTCTGCCCCCCGGCTGCGGAGCCGCCGTGCCGCAGGAAGACGCGTGCCGTGCTGTGCCATGCCGTGCCAGTGGCCAGTGTATTTGCAGCCCCCGGATCCGAGCGCCCGAATACACGCGCACACACGCGTGCACGCGCGGGAAGGGTTGAGTGTCCCAGTCCCGCTGGCGGCAGGGAGGGGAGATGTGGGGAAAACGGGGTGAGAAGCGGTGGGGGGCGGGGGGGGGACAGAGAGCTCGGCCCTGGCCCCTCGCGGCCCGGGCCAGGGGATGGTGTGGCCGCGCCGTGCTCGTCGCGGGAAGCGCCGCTCCGGGCCAGTCCCGCTGCTCTGCCGGGGCGTGCGGAGCTCCTCGCCGCAGCTCGCGGTGCGCCAGCTCGGCCGCTAGCCGCTGCGCAGAGGGCAGGGTCAGGCCGGCGGCTCCGGCACCCGGTGCCGCTCAACCCTGGCGCCCGGTGCTGCCCAGCCCCAGCACCCGGTGCCGCTCAACCCTGGCGCCCGGTGCTGCGCAGCCCCAGCGCCCGGTGCTGCTCGGCCCCAGC
>NW_028186688.1:148645-150499 GCF_003343005.1 Rhea americana | reverse complement strand
GGAGCGGCGCCGGGGCGGCGTGCCGTGCCGCCGGGGCTCACCTCGGTGCCGCGCGACGCCTGGCTGCTGTTGCACTTGTCCAGCTCCCGCTGCACCTTCTGCGCGAGGGCCTGCAGCGCCTGCTTCTCCTTGGCCGTGGCGTTGAGCGCCCGGCTGAGGTTGGCGTTCCTGCCGCTGAGCGTGATGATCTTGCCGTAGCGGTCCTGCACTTGCTGCTCCAGGTGCTGGAGGTGGGTGTCGGTGCCGGCGTGCGCGTTGCCGTACACCATGAAGAGCACCAGCCCCAGGATGATGAGGAACTGGATGAGGGAGGTGAAGAGGAAGACGTACTTCATGTAGAAGCCGCAGTCGCGCTTGGGCACGGCCTCCTTGGCCTCGAGGCCGAACTTGGCCATGGTGTAGCAGCCCTTGTCCATGCCACCGGCGCTCTGCTCCCCCCGGCGCGCCGCAGCCCCTTTCATTGGGGCCGCGCCGGGGTGGAGCTTGCTCCCGCGGCCTCCCCGGCCCCTGTTTATATTGCTCCGTTTAATATTTCCTTCTGCCGGGCTCCTTCCTGCCTCTCCGGATGCCTCGGACCTGCCTGGTTATCGGTGCGGCTTCTGTTTGCGGCGGGGCTATTGTTCGCCGCCGCTAGCGCTAACGGAGCGGGGCGAAGCCCCGGGCGCCGCCRCCGCCGCCGCCCCCCGCGCGGGCGCCTCGCCCGGCTCCGCTCGGCCTCTCCGGCCGCCGATCCGCTGCCGCGGCGCCGGGAGCAGCCTGGGCGTTAGCGCCCGCCACGCCGGGCTCCCCCGCGCCCGGGCATCGGGCTCGCTGCGCCCGGCGGCCGGCAGCTCGCCGAGACGGCACGTGGAGCCGGGGTGTCCGGAGAGCCGGATGCAGCGCTCCGGGGCGCCTGGTCCTGGCACTGCCCCCGCCAGGGCCGTCCCTGCCGGGCGCATTGCGGCTGGCATGCGCCAGCGAGGGGCAAACCCAGAGCTCGCCAAGGCCCCGGCATCTCCCGGCGGAGGGAAGTACGGGGCTCTCCGGAGGAGGTGCCTGCAGGGTGTTGCGTGCAGGGGTGTTGGTGCGTGCAGGGTGTTGGTGTGTGCAGGGTGTTGCGTGCAGGGTGTTGGTGTGTGCAGGCTGTTGGTGTGTGCAGGGTGTTGCGTGCAGGGGTGTTGGTGCATGCAGGGTGTTGCGTGCAGGGGTTGCAGCTCCCGGCCAGGACGGCACAGGTCCGCCTGCTTGGCCGCGGCGCCCGTGCTTGCAGCCCGTGAGCCCAACGCTCTCTCCTCTACGACCGCCGCCGCCGCCGTGCCCGGCACCGTCTTGCAGAGGGCCGCGGGCTGGTGGCGGGGCGGCAGGATGCCCGGCCCGGGGATGTGCTGGGCGGGGGCGTCTCTCCGGGGGGGCCGAGGCGCAGCGCTGACCCCGAAGCAGGGGACCTGGTTTCTGTTTCCTGCCTTCTCGCCAGGCCGAGGCCCCTGGGGGCCGCCGAGTGTCTGCGGTGGTCGGGATGGTGTCAGTCCTGAAGCTGTTCTCGGCTACTGCCGTTTCCTTCCTGAGCTGCAAATAACAGGGCTGAGTCACCTCCCCGCTCCGGCGGCCCCRGCRGCCCCRGCCCCGCCGGGGGATGCTGCGTGCRCCGGCCCCGGCCCCGCAGCTTTGCTCCCCGCTTGCTTGAGCTCACAGCCAGCTTTTCCCTCCCAGCCATGCGGGTGGACCGCAGTGAGGATGAGGAAGGGCTGAAGGCTTCGGCGGGGCGGCGGGAAGGAGCCTGCGGGGTTCGCAAGGTGCAGCGCGCGCAGAGGGGAGGGCCCCGGGGGCCGGCGCCGTCCAGCGCCGATGCCGCGCAGGATGCGCCGCCCCTGGGCG
>NW_028186688.1:145137-146205 GCF_003343005.1 Rhea americana | reverse complement strand
GGGCCTGTGCACACGGGGCACGCGTGCACACACGTGGGGCACGGGCCCGTGCACGCAGGGCACGCGCGCACACGTGGGGCACGGGCCCGTGCACACGGGGCACGCGCGCACACGTGGGGCACGGGCCCGTGCACACGGGGCACGCGCGCACACACGTGGGGCACGGGCCCGTGCACGCAGGGCATGCACACACACATGCACGGGCCTGTGCACGCGGGGCATGGGCGCACACATGTGGGGGCACGTGCATGTGCACGCAGGCGGCTGCGAGGGGCAGGTCCCTCCTCCCCGGAGGGAAGGGTGCGTGCGGGCGCAGCCGGGGTGGCCCGGGCGCCCCGAAATGCCGTGAAGCTGGAGCGGATTTTTCCCCCCGGGCCATCGTGGGGCCGGAAGAGCGTGGGAGGGAAAGCGGAGCGCCGGCTCTTCCTCCGGGCTCGGAGCGCGGCGGCCAGGCCAGGCCCTTTTCCCGGCTGCATCTGCAACTAAAAATACCGCGGAGGAGAGAAACGGCAGCTCCGCACCGGGCTCCGGCCCCCGCCGCCGCTCGCAGGGGGGGTAATTACACGGTGCGGAGCGGCGCGGCTCCGGCGCCGCCAGGAATAGCTGCTGCCGCCGGGGCGGTGCCCGGAGCCGGCTCGGCCCTGGCAGCGCTCGCGGGACCGGGGGCAGCAAGGGGCTCGGCGGGAAGGTGCCCGCGCGCCCCGCTCCCCGCGCGCCCCGGCTGCCTCCCTCTGCCCCCCGGCCGGCTCCGAGGGGGGGAGCGAGACCCGCGCGGGACCTACCGCGTGCTCCCTGCAGGACGCCAGGCTGGCGTTGAGCTGCTCGCCGGCGCCGCGGGTCTCGGCCAGCAGCCGCCGCAGCTCTTCCTCCTTGCGGGCGCCGTCGGCCGCCGCGCGCCGCAGCCGGGCTCGCTCCTGCTCCAGCTCGGCCACGCGGCCGTCCAGCTCCCGGCTCGCGTTGGCCGCCCGCTCCCGGCAGCCCTGCAGCTTGCGCAGCGCCTCCGAGCGCCACACCAGCACCGCCACCGCCACCGTCACCGCCGCCACCAGCACCAGCAGCGCCGCGCAC
>NW_028186688.1:141274-144022 GCF_003343005.1 Rhea americana | reverse complement strand
CCAGGGGACGGGGACCAGTATGGATCAGGGGACGGGGCCAGCACGGGTCAGGGGACGGGGCCGGCACGGACCAGGGAATGGGGACCAGTATGGATCAGGGAATGGGGGCCAGTATGGATCAGGGGTCGGGGCCGGCACGGATCAGGGGACAGGGCTGGCACGGATCAGGGGATGGGGCTGGCACGGACCAGGGAATGGGGACCAGTATGGATCAGGGGACGGGGCCAGCACGGATCAGGGGATGGGGACCAGTATGGATCAGGGGACGGGGCCAGCACGGGTCAGAGGACAGGGCTGGCACAGACCAGGGGACGGTGCCAGCATGGACCAGGGGACGGGGCCAGCACGGGTCAGAGGACAGGGCTGGCACGGACCAGGGGACGGGGCCAGCACGGATCAGAGGATGGGGACCAGTATGGATCAGGGGACAGGGCCGGCACGGACCAGGGGATGGGGCCAGCACGGATCAGGGGATGGGGACCAGTATGGATCAGGGGACGGGGCCGGCACGGACCAGGGGATGGGGCCGGCACGGACCAGGGAATGGGGACCAGTATGGATCAGGGGATGGGGGCAGCACGGATCAGGGGACGGGGCCGGCATGGACCAGGGAATGGGGGCCAGTATGGATCAGGGGACGGGGCCAGCACGGGTCAGGGGATGGGGCCGGCATGGACCATGGGACGGGGCCAGCACGGATCAGGGGATGGGGCCGGCACAGATCAGGGGATGGAGACCAGTATGGATCAGGGGACGGGGCCAGCACGGGTCAGGGGACGGGGCCAGCACGGACCAGGGAATGGGAACCAGTATGGATCAGGGGATGGGGGCAGCACGGATCAGGGGACGGGGCCAGCACGGATCAGGGGACAGGGCTGGCACAGATCAGGGGATGGGGCCGGCACGGACCAGGGAATGGGGACCAGTATGGATCAGGGGATGGGGCCAGCACGGATCAGGGGACGGGGACCAGTATGGATCAGGGGACGGGGCCAGCACGGATCAGGGGATGGGGCCAGCATGGACCAGGGAATGGGGGCCAGTATGGATCAGGGGATGGGGCCAGCACGGATCAGGGGACGGGGCCGGCACGGATCAGGGGACGGGACCGGCACGGACCAGGGAATGGGGACCAGTATGGATCAGGGGACGGGACCGGCACGGACCAGGGAATGGGGACCAGTATGGATCAGGGGATGGGACCAGTATGGATCAGGGGACGGGACCGGCACGGATCAGGGGAACGGGGCCGGCATGGATCAGGGGATGGGCCCAGCACGGACCAGGGGACAAGGCTGGCACGGATCAGGGAATGGGGACCAGCACGGATCAGGGGACGGGGCCAGCACGGACCAGGGGATGGGGACCAGCATGGATCAGGGGACGAGACCAGCACAGACCAGGGGATGGGACCAGCATGGATCAGGGAACGGGGCCAGCATGGACCAGGGAACAGGGATCAGTGCAATCCAGGGGATGGGGATCTGTCTGGCTTAGGCAATTGGCACACCCCAGGGAACGGGACCTGGGTGTCCCAGGGTCGTTACCCATGCCCTGCGCCCCGGCATGCAGCTCGCCCCATCCTGCCTGCCCATGCTCTCTGCCCCGGCGCTCACCCTGCAGCGAGGCCATCTTGGCCCCCTGCTCCGATCCCTGGCGCTGCAGGAGCTCCAGCGCCTGCTCCAGGGCCGTGACRTCCCTCTGCAAGGTGTCCTGCGGGGGCACGGGGAGAGGAGGGAAGTGCCGCTGCCGGGGGCTGCGGTTCAGACCCCGAGGCGCCCTGGCCCTAGGGAAATGCCCGGCCGCCGCGGGGCAGCTGGGGCAGCAGCCGCCCGGGTGCCTACCAGCCGCGTCGTGCAGGTGTCCCACCGCCCGTGGGCCTCCTCCAGGGACTGCTTGACGCTGCCCAGCTCCGTCTGCAGCACCGCCACCTGCTCCATCGCCTGCTCCCACCTGGCCCGCTGCGTCTCCAGCCAGGCCAGGGTGCCGTTCGCCGCGCAGCCCTGGCACTGCGCCGGCTCCCGCTCCGCCGCCGGCAGGCAGAACGCCAGGGTGAGGGCTACCAGCAGGAGCGCTGCGGCCGTCCCGCCGGCGAGCACCACGTAACTCTTGCAGACTCGCATCCCTTCTGCAAGACCCATAGACTTGCCTGGGCAAAAAGCGTCTCCCGGACAGGAGCTCTGGGAGGTGCCTGAAACACTTGCAGAAGCAGTTGTTTCGTTTCCCCGATAATGGGACTTTCCAGGAAATCATGTGATTTGAGACAGTTCTGCTGCAAGGGGCTGCCTGTCCCGAGCGAGGACACAACCTGCCCTGGCCTTGGCCGCGGTGAGCGGGGCAGCGGGGCCCCACCGAGCCGGGGGGCTGCAGGCCGGCAGCGCGGTGAGCGGGGCCATGCGGGGGGCAGAGCATCCCCCAGGATCCGTACCCCAGCGATGGGGTACCCAGGAGATGGGGTAAGTCAAGTGTGTGGTACCCAAGGTACGGTGTATTGGGGTATGGGGCAACCGGCGTATCCAGACTGGGGGTACCCAGTCTGTGGGGTACCTGAGATACGGGATATGGGGTGTCTGGCATACAGGGGGTACCTTGGTTACGGGGTACCCCTGGTAGGGGGTATCCAGGGGTGTGGGGTAACCCACGGTATAGGGTACTTGGGTTATAGGGTACCAAAGTATGGGGTACGTGGGGTTATGGGGCACCTAGGGGATGGAGATAGTGGGGTATGGGATAGCTGGGGTGTGGGGT
>NW_028186688.1:139040-140344 GCF_003343005.1 Rhea americana | reverse complement strand
GCGCCGGCGGCGAGCGCTGAGTCCCAGCGGGGCGGCGGGGCCGGCGGCCACCGACTCACCTTTCCCCCATCCGTCTCCTAAAAATAGCTGCTCCAGCTGTTATTTTTATTCTGCTGCTCCATGTGATTAAAAAAAAAAGAAATCCCAGTGGCTGTGAAATGAGAAACACACAAAATATTTACCAAACTTCCAGTTTTGAGTCAGATTTTCAACATCTGGAGAATTGAGAGGCGCTGGCGGATTCGGCGAGCTGTCATCGTAAAATCTTTAAATACGTTGTTATTGTTATTTATGGTCTGGATCCTGGGGACGAGCGGGGGCCAGCAGCTTCAAAAATAGATTTAAAAAAGGGGAAGGGATGTTTTTTCCAGAACCAGCTCCCTTCAGCAGCGTTCCTTTGAACACCGAGATTTTAAGATGCGGCTCTCAAAATATATCTAAAAAGCAACGGCGGGAGGAGTGCGTGCCGCAAAGCCTCGTCTCCCTTTCCGGGGCCGCGCTCCGAAGGAAAGCGGGATCTCGGCTCGCCCCCGGGGCCGGCGGCTCCGTGCGAGGCTGCGGCGCGGGGATGCGGCCGTGCCGTTTATCCTGCTTTTCCCCCTTGCTCCCTGCCGCAGCGGAGCGGTGCTGGGCGCCCGGGAAGAGCCAGGGCTCCTCTCCCCTCCGTCGCCCCCTAAATCCTGGCTCCAGACGCTCCCTGCAACGGAGCGGGAGAACAGCCGCGCCGCTAAGTGCCCGGCGCTGCCGSCGGCGGGCCCGGCCGCCGTGGCGCGGCGCCAGCCCCGCAGCCTCTCCCCTCGCCCGCCGCGCGCGGGGACGCTGCTGTTTTCCTCTTTCCGCGGCCGGTGCGGAGGGAGCGCCGCGAGCGCAGCGGCGTCCCTTGGCCAGACGGCCTGGAATTCGGGAGCTGGAGCCGGCGCGGGCTCCGGCATCGCGCGGAGCCAGGGAGCTGGCATCGCCGGGGCTGCTGCCGCCCCGGGAGCCTCCGGCGCGGGAAGGGTCCCGGCCCCCCCCGGCGCCTGCGCTCCGCTCCGACCCGGCCCGGCGCGGAGGAGCTACGCAGCACCCGGGGCCGGGAGCCGGGCGCTGGAGCCCCTGGAAGGACGTGGCCCGTGGGGAGCGGGGTGATGGCAGGGGTGGGGGTCCAAACCCCGGGACGGGAGCGATGCCGGGGGCGGCCGGGCAAGGGGAGCCGCGGGAGGGGGGCGGCGCGGGGAGCGGGAGGCCGCCCGGGCTCCGAGCGCCTGCTTTTCCCTTTCATCCCCTGCCCGCGCCTGTTCCCTCGCAGCCTGAAACGTGGGCTT
>NW_028186688.1:135680-137310 GCF_003343005.1 Rhea americana | reverse complement strand
CCCTGCTCCCTGCCCCCTCCACCACCCACGCTGCCGCCTTCGCCCCTCGGCTCTGGGGAGCGGCCAGGAGTCAGAATGCAAAGCGCGAGGCGGAGGGGCTGGACGGGGAGGGGTGCTGGCGGGGCGGGAGTGCCTGGGGAGCGCCGTGCCCCGGGCCGGGCTGGGCCGGGGGGTCCCTCGCAGCCGGGCTCCCTTGGGCGGCGGGATGCTTCTCTGCTGCTCCTCGGGGTTTTTTGAAGCTCTTGGTGGAGAATCGGAGCTGTCGGGAGGAGGGAGGCRCTCGCCCCACGGAGAAGGGGCCGCGACGGGAGCAGGTTGTGTGCACCCCCCCCTCCCGCACGCGGCCCCAGCAGCTCGCTGCCGAGACGCTGCGGCTGCCCGGGAGTGGTTTGGGGTTTTCCTTCCCCAGGGCCTTCCAGCAGCCGGTTTCCTGCTGCAAGGGCCAAGCAGCGCAGAGGCCCCGGGCGGGAGCCAGGGGCGGGGGGAGGCTGCGGGACTCGGGCACGGCCGCACGCGGGGCGGCGGGGATGCACGGACAGCGCTGCCGGGCCGCGGGGCCGAGCCAAGGAGCAACGACACCGCTTTGCCCCGGGTCCCTACGGTCCCCCGCTTGCCCCACAGGCTCTGCCGGCGAACGGGAGACGGGGAGCCCGGACGCCTGGGTCCCTGCAGGGGCTCTACCCGCGTGTCTGGCGGGGGCTAGCAGTTAGCACAAGTGGCTGCAGACTGGCATGTCCAACCAGCCGCTTGCTGGTTTGTGCTGGTTTTAGCCCCATTTTCGTCCTGACAACTTCAATAGCAGCAGAGCTGTGGTAGCTGCTGCTTCCACCCGACCCGTCTTGGGAGCTGCCTCCGACCAAGCCAAGCAGATGGTGGAGAACAATCCTGCCGCTAACATCCCAGCCCCGGCCCCCGCGGCCCCCAAGGCACGCGGYGCAGCGTTCCCCGCTGCTCCTCCACGGAGACCCCGGTGCCCGCAGGCTGGAGGCCAGGACACGGCTCCGAGCGGTGGAGGCGGCTCCTAAACCCCTCGGCAGCAGCGGGGACGTGCAGCAGCGGGGACGTGCAGCACTGGGGACATGCAGCACTCGCTGGGTGGGAGTGCAGACCGGCGGGTGGGAGTGCACGCCAGCGGGTGGGCGACCCGTGCCAGCTGCCGGGGTCTCTGGGCACGTGGGGGCAGGGGGTCGGCTGCTCCTTCCCGTGCATTACCGCGGCATCGCCTGCCCCACGTGTCCAGCCTGAGCACTCTCTTCCAGGCTGGAGATGGAGGGGGTCAGGTTTCGGGCTTCAGCTGCTGAAGCACCAAGAGGTGGCTTGGCAAACTGTCCACCTCGTCCCCCCCCCCGGGTGCCCCAGCCCCTTTGATCTGGCAAATGGCAGCATCCAGCATAAGGGCAGAAAAATGCCTTGTCTTGGCCAAACCATATTTTAACAGGGAAACATTGTCCTGTGAGGAGAAGGGGATTTTTTTGGACCCATAAACACGGCATGTTCCATTACAGCATGCGCCAGGGAGCGGGATGGGTGGGAGGGGGCGCGGGACCACAGCCCGGCTGCCAGACGCGCGGAGCCGGCAGCCGCTGCTTCTCCGGCTCCATCCCAAGCGCTCCGCAGGGTCCGCGAGCAC
>NW_028186688.1:132188-134537 GCF_003343005.1 Rhea americana | reverse complement strand
CAGCCGGAGGAGAAGTCCGTCACCTCGGGGGGAGCCCGGCGCTGCTCGTTGGCACCCATCTCGCGCCGGATCTCGGCCAGCGCCTCGGCCGGCTCCGTCAGCAGGCGCTGGAAGAAGCTCTCCCGCGTCACCGGCCGCTCCTGGCACGCGAAGGTCACGGCCGTGCCCACGGCGGACTTCATCTCCCGCGAGAAGCCGTCCGAGGTGCCGTCGAAGCAGCGGCCGATGGCGATCTCCTTGGCCAGCCGCGGGTTCTGGTCCGTGACCGTGTAGATGCCGTAGTTGTGCCCCAGYGGGTCGACGGGCGCCAGCATGGTGAAGGCGGCCGTGTTGTTGTTCTCGGCCACCGGCGGGTGACGGGCCAGGTACTCGCGCAGGAGGCTGTTGACGGCCGTGCGGCGGCAGCTGCCCTGGGGGACGACGGAGACCAAGGTGCGGTCCACGAGGCTCTGGTCGAAGAGCATCCCGCTGCACTTGAACTCCACGCAGGCGCCCGAGCTGTTCTCCAACAGCGTGTCCCGCACGCTGCGGGTGTCGCGCAAGCCGTAGAGCTGCCCGCGGGTGCGCGGGTGGCTGCCGCCCACGTTGCGGGACCGCACCATGTACTCCTGCGGCCCCTCGATCTGCACCTTGATGAAGCATGCCCGGAACTCCTGCGGGTTGGGCCACCACGACAGGTAGTCTCCTGTCCAGGACGTCAGGTCGCTCTCCTTGAAAGGCACCACGTTGTACTCGTACTTGTCCACCTCCACGCGGTAGAAGCGGAAGTGGTTGGCGCTGGCCGGCGCCTCCTCGCACTCCTTGAGGCTGCGGTAGGGGTAGACGGGCCCGTTGGTCTCRTCGATGTTGTTGGGGTCGGGCTTGGCCACGTTGATCTGGAAGGCCGTCTTCTTGAAGCTGGGGTCGTCGTGGTCCAGYCGGCGGTAGCCCAGCTTGTTCAAGTAGGGCTGGGACACCCCCACGGCGGTGGGGTTGAGCCGGGGGCTGGAGGGCACGGCCTCGAGCTCCTCCCCGCCCAGCGTGGCGGTGAGATAGGCCGAGTAGGCGTCGGGGCGCTCGCCGTTGCAGAAGGCGGGCAGGCAGGCGCCGTTGGGCCCCGTGACGACGCTGTCGAAGCGTCCCCAGGCCCGGGGGTTGGTGGGGTAGCCGGGCTGGGGCTCCAGGTTGATGAGGTTGATGACCACCCCTTCTAGCTGCTCGTAGGGGTTGAACTTCTCGTTGCTGTAAGCCCTGACCTTGACGAAGCAGCGGCGGTTCTCCGGCACGTCCAGGTTGAAGAGACGCCTCTCCCGGATCTCCATGTTCCCGATGAGGAATGTCCTGTCCTCCCTCTTTCCCCTCYTCTCCTTGGCCAGGCGGAAGACACCTTCCTCCTCCCATAAGCCTGTCTCTGGGTTCAAGGACCACAGCTTCATCTTCTGCAGGTGCTCCGGCATCCTGATCTGCTCTGCGTCCACCCGCACCTCCACCGGGCCTGTCTGCAGCACCTCGTTGGACTCCCCTTCCCGCAAGTCCACCGCAAACATGCCGTAGGTCCGCAGGGGGATGATCTCCCCCTCAGCGTTGGCAAAACTGAGGTCACTGGAGGCAGCGCCAGCTGTCGAAATGTCCCTTGGGTCCAGGAAGGTGACGCTGGCTTTGACCRTGCCCTTGAAGACCTCCCCGGAGGAGCGCAGGAAGGCGCCGGCAGGAATGACGAGCTCTGCAATGGGCTCCTGGCCGCTCACCTCCCCCAGCGGGATGGTGTTGGTCCTGCTGGCATCCAAGTCCACCGGCTCCTTCTTCCGCATCATCTTGATGTCCTGGTAAACGGTGCCGCCCCGGCTGTTGAAGGGCAGGACCTTGACGGCGTCCACGAACCTCTGCTGCCGGTCCACGAAACGGGCCACCAGGCGCTGCGTGTCCGGCGGCACCTCGATGGTGAAGGAGCCCTTGTAGCCGGTGAAGCCGATCTTCTTCTTGCCCAGGAAGATCTGGCCGAAGCGCAGGGGCTCCCCGGTGTCGGCTGCCGTCACGCGTCCTTGCACCAGGATGCGGGGCTGGGCGCAGGGCCCGCAGCCGCACTCGGCCACCACCTTGATGGGCAGCAGGTAGCCGGAGCACTGGACCTCCCGCGTCTCCATGCGCCGGACCCCGCAGCAGCGCCGCGCGCCCTCCGCGCACCGCGGCTCCTCGGCCGGGCTGCCGGCGCACGGCGTCGGGGGGCAGTGGCCCACGTCGTAGTAGCGGGAGCCCGCTGCGTCCCGGCGGCACTCGCCGGGCAGCTTGACGAGGTTCGGCTCGGGCTCGGGCTTGCAGCTCTGCTGCCCCGGGGCTGCCGGCGACGGTGGGAGAGACGTGTGAGTGGGG
>NW_028186688.1:127940-131078 GCF_003343005.1 Rhea americana | reverse complement strand
GCGGCGGGTACCTGGGCAGGGCGAGGGGGGGGCACGTCTGCACCTCGGCGGCGCAGCCCCACTGCTCGGCTTGCTTGCAGCGGCGGCGGCGCTTGCCGGGAGCAGGGGCCCCACGCGCCCCACGCGCCCCACGCGGCCTCTGCGGGCAGGGGCGCCCCGTGGGCCTCAGGGGCCGCGCTGCCTGCCGGAGCCCCCCTGCTCCCCCCCCCCCTGCCGCCCCGGGCGCGATGAGGGTCCCCAGCCCCGCAGGGAAGTGCGGCCAAACGCAGCCGGCGCCGCAGAGCTCAGCGCGGGAGCCGGCACCTCCGTCTCCTCGGGACCGCACTCGTTCGGGGGGGCGGGGGGACGCCGGGGGCCGGCTCGTACCTGGGCAGGGGCCGGCGCTGCACGGCCGCCGCTCCACGGCTTTGCCCTTGCACTTGAGCTCCTTGAGCGCGGCGGAGAGCTGGGCGCTGCCGCAGCGGCGCCGGCGGCTCTGGGTGCCGCTGCCGCCGCAGGCGCGCCGCGAGCAGGGGCTCCAGGAGGACCAGTGCGACCAGTAGACGTGCTCTGCGGAGGGCAGGGGCGGCCGCTGCCGGGACGGCACCAGGGCTGGGCGCCGTCGCGGCAGCAGCGTGCCGGCTTCGGAGCCTCCGAGATGCCGGTGGCGGCGGGAGGCAGCGGGCACTCACCCAGCGGGCACAGGAAGCGGATGTGGTAGTTGGAGCAGGTCTTGCCCGGCGGCTGCTCCTTGTTGACGCACCGGAAACCCGTTTTGGGGCTGGAGTGCACGACTTCGCCCACCTCCTCGGGCAGCTCCCACTCGGTGGTGCGCGCCTGCACGGCCACGGGCCGCCGGCACACCCGCCCGCGGTAGTAGAAGCGGATCGCCTCCAGGCTCTCGTAGTCGCCGCCGCCGCCGGGGTGGTCGATGTTGAACCAGGACGTCCACTCGGCACCGCCACCTGGGACGGCGCCAGCCGTGAGCGCCCGGGCGCCGCGGAGCCGCTCGGCGCCGCGCAGCCCCGGGGCCCCGGCGCCCGGCGCGTGGTGCCGGCGCGGCCGTACCTGCCGTGGCCGGGTCCAGGTCGGCTACGTCGGGGGCCGTTTTCCAGGGCTTGCCCGGGCCGCCGCTCTTGGCCGCCTCCGAGTCATTCTCCAGGGACTCTGGCGGGGAAGCGGAGGGCGAGCGCGTCTGCCGCCGGCTCCCGCGGTTGCAGGCTGCGCGTCTGCAAAACGCCGCCTGCGAGCGCACGGTCGCCCGCCGGGAAAGGGCGAAGCAACGCGGCTGGCGTGGAGCCGCCGGAGCCGGGCCGGCCCCGGGCTCACCCCGACCACCGGCTCCCGTGCCAGGGAGCGGCAGGAAACGGGGCTGTAAAATTGCTGCCCCGGGGCACCGACGGGGCGGGGAGCGGGTGCTGCAGTGGGGGCTCTACACGCCCCGGTGGCCCCTCCTGCCCCCGCTGCCCTGGCTGCTCCGGAGGCCRCCCGTGCCCGTGCCCGTGCCTGTGCCGGTGCCCGTCCCCCCGTGCAGTGCTCTGCGGGACTTGCTGGCACAGGGAGCACGCGGGGGCTCGGAGCGGGGAGCGGCACGGGATGCACCGCGGCACCGTGTTGGTGTTGCCCGGGGCTGCTCCGGGTGCAAAGCCTCCCGGGCCAGCGGCCGTGCCGGAGCGGGCTGGGAGCCCGTCGGCGGTGCTGGAGCCGCTTGCTCCCGCCGTCCCGTGCCGGAGCGGCGCCGCACGTACCCCGGCTCGCAGCCCTGCGCGTCCCAAACGCGTCCTTCCAAAAAGCAGCTCGCGGAGGGGCCGGGCTCCGGCCGCCGTCGCCGTCCCGGCGCACCGGCCGGGCTGGAGCGGGGCTGCGGGGGGAGGAATTTCCCTGGCGGGAGGCAAGCGGGATCCCAGCGCCGGCGCTGTCCCTCGTAAATCAGCCTTACCTGGAGCGGCGGCGCAGTGCGCGGCGGCGAGGGCCAGCAGGGCCAGCGTCCGCCGGAGCATGCCTGCCGTCGGGCGGGCGCCGGCGGCGGCTCCGAGCGCGACTGCGAGCCCGCCGGCCCCGCACGGCTATATAGGAGGCCTTTCCCGCTCGCGCCAGGAGACGGCAGAAATCGGATCCTGGCACGCGGGGCTCGGCCGGGGCTGGCGCCGTGTCAAGAGGGAAGAGGGAAGGAGCCCTCCCCGGCGAGCCCGGCCACGCGCTGCCGCTCGCCGCTCCAGCCCGGGAAACTTGAGGGTTTGTTTTGCAAAGCTGCTAAAATTGGATGCGCTGGGGAAGGCGGCTGGGAGGGAAGGGAAAAAGCCCTTCCTCTGAGCTCATGCGGTCGAGGCCGGCCGCGCCGGGGTGCCAGCGCCGCCCTGGCACCGGGCGCTCCTGGGCAAGGCCGGGCTGGCGGCCCCACGTGCGGCGGGGGGCAGCAGGGGCGCTGAGGCCGCGCAGGGCTCGCTGCACCCCCGGGCTGGCCGCCCCCCAGGGCGCAGCCCTGCGCTGCAGCGAGCGGGGGGGCCGGGGCGCCCCGATCACCCCAGAGTGGGGCTGTGGGGCAGGGAGGGGGGCAGGTGCCCCCCCCCCACGGCTCCCGTGGCCACCGCAACCCCCCTCCCACGCCTGGCGCCGTGCCGGGATGGGGCAGCCGTGGGGCTCGGCGGAGCCGCCGCCAATTCCTGGGATACCAGGGGAATTAAAGCCCGGGTGGAGGGCGGCCCGTGCACCGCGGCGGCCGGCGCAGCGCACGCGAGGAGCCCCGGGGCCCCCCGACYGCCGGCTCCCCGCAGACCCCCCCAGCAGGGACGGAGCCGGGGCAGCCGGGGGCTCCGGGGCGGCCGGGGGCTCAGCGCCGGGGGCTCGCACGTCCTCCGCCCACCCCGGGGCTGATCCCCCTCCCCCCCGGGGGGGGCACTGGCCGGCCAAGCCCCAGATCCCGCCTCCGCAGCCCCCTGGCCCCCCGCGGCTCTTTTCCAAGCGGGAATCCTCCTCCGGCAGCGGCGCCGCGGGCTCCTGTTTGCTCTTCCCGGCGGGACGCGTGGACGGCGCGGGGGGGCCGGGAAGGTGATGGCAATTCCAGGCCTGGCCCCAGACACCCGGGTGTTTTCAAATTACATCATGTCTCAGTTCGGGGAGTTTGTTATTTACTGTAAATGCCCTGAATGCATCCTCAGA
>NW_028186688.1:122798-127634 GCF_003343005.1 Rhea americana | reverse complement strand
GGGGCCGGGGCGGGGGGGGCGGCGGCGGCACGGCCAGCTCGCGGCGGGGCAGAGCCGGCGCGCGGCGAGCTCTGCAGGCGCGGGGAGCCGGCCAGCGCGGGGATTTGAGGTCACATTCCTCCGAGGGAGGCCAAGGTTTCCAACAACAACAGAGCCGGTGGCGGGGGCTCGGGGAGGCCGGGCCGGGCGAGCGCCGCCGCCGCCGCCGGCAGCAGCGTTTCGTGGCATCCCCGGGCTCCCAGCAGAGCCTGGAGAAACGCCAACGCGGCCCGGCGCCGGCACCGGCGCGGGGAGGAGGGGGCGTCCCGGCGCTGCGGGGCGACGTCCCGGCGCGGGCGCTCGGCCGGGCTCCTCGCTTCGCCCGCCGGCGGGTCCCTTCCCTGCCCCGGGAGCCCGGCTCCGTCCGAGCACCACGAGACCCGAGCGGCGCCAGCCGTGCACCGCCTCCGGCACGCGCGGGACAAAACCTCCTTGCAGCTCCCGGGAATGCCGCAGGCAGGGACGGGGGAGCCCGGGGAAGGGGGATGCCGGGAGACCCCGCCCGACGCCCGAGCCGGGGCACGCGGACGCTCTCCCTGCGCAGCGCCCGGGGCGCCCACGGGCTCGGCCCCGACGGAGGCAGATGCTCCGGAGGAGGATGCTCGGCCCCGAGGGAGGCGGCCGCTCGCTCTGCTCCCCTGGCCGGGGCTTCCCGGAGGGCTGGGGCATCCGGGTGCCCCGAGGAGCCTGGAGGGGAGAGGCTGGCGGCTGCAGGATCCGCAGAGGCTCCAACACCCAAATATTTCTCCGCCTCGGGTGAACCCAGGGAGGGCAGAAAGCGGCCCAGACAGCTGGAATGGAAAAGCTGAGCCAGGCCGGAGCGGAGCGGCGCTCGCCGGTGTCCTGGAGCACAAAGCTGCCCTTGATGCCTGCACACGTCTCTGCTCACTGCCCTGCTTCCTCCTCCTCCTCCTCCTCCTCGCGGCTGGGAGCCCCACGGCCACCCCCAGGGACCCTCCTGCCGGCACGGACACCACCCCGGGGACACCGTCAGCAGCTCCCCTCCGGGCAGGGCCTCGGACCCCGATTCCACCCTGGGAAAGAACTGAAGGTGCCCGAGGAATGCAAAAACCAATGAGCAGAGGGACGGCCCCGGGAAAGGCTGGCGCGACCCCGGCATCGCCGCGCCGGCGCCTGGCCCGAAGGGCTCGGGGCCCCGGGCAGCTCCCGGCCCTGCACGGTGCTGCGTGCTCGCCCCGGGCCAGGCGAGGGGCGAGAGGAGGGTCCCCGTCCCCGTCCCCATTCCCGGGGCTGCCCTCACCCTGGCGGTGGCCACGGCCCGGCGGCACCCGCAGAGCTCRACCGGCCGCTGCCGCCCGATCTGCTAATCCTCCAGCGGCTCCTTCTCGACGGCCTCTGCTTTGCTGCCAGCGAGGAGCCGGGAGGACAGGGCGCCCTGGCCRCGATGCCTGCACCCGCAGTCACCCACCCCGGGTGCAGGACTGGCACCCCGCAGCACCCCGGGCTGCCGGGCTCGGGGCTGGGCAAGCACACGGCTAGCAGGCTCAGGGCTCGCCGTCCCCGTGGCTAGCGGGTTCAGGACACGCGTGGCCGGCAGCGGCGTGGCCGTGGCCACGCTTCGTGGGAGGCAGGGCGCCGGCAGCCCGGCGAGCCCGAGGCCTCGGGCGTCACGGAAAGCGGAACAACGCTGCGGTCGTGTGTGTGTGGGGGGGGGGGGCTGCCCCTTGGCCCCCCCGGTCTGGGACTCCCCATGCCCAGGCCGTCCCGCCAGACCCTGGGCCCCCCCCCCCGCTCCCTAGCCAGCCTGGCAGACCCCACAGACCCCCTCCCCGGGAGACCCTCCAGACCAGCCCTGTCCCCTCCCCTCCCCGTTCCCAATCCTTTGGTGCCCTCTAGCGAGCCCCGGCCCCACGGGGAGGCCCCGGAGCCCGGGATTTTCCCTCCTGCCCCTCKGCTGCGCCTGGCCCCGTCCCTCACCGCACCAGAGGCACCTTCCAGCTCGCCCAGCGCTACCCGCTCCCGGCCCAGGGGAGAACAGGGCCGACCGCGGCCGCCCACGAGCGCCCACGCAGGGAGGTCCCCGGCCGGGCCCCGCTGCGCCCGCATCACCCTGAGCCGGACACCACGGGACCCCCCCAGGGAAGAGCATCCCCACAACGCTCGGGCTTGGGGTTTGCTACCTCAGAGCTCGCTCCAGGGCCCAAGGGGGGGCAGCAGGACTGCACGGCTGCTTCCCCCCCCCAGGACCAGCCCTCCCTGCTGCAGGCCCAGGGGTGGGGGGGGGGACACTTGCTGAGGGGGGGTCAAAACTGCCCCAGCAGCCTGGGGAGCTGCTGCCTGCACTGACCCTTCCCTGCTGGGGAGGGGGCTCAGCACCACCGGCGCACGCTCAGCAACGGCCTCGGCTCCCCGGGGAGCCCCAGTGCAGGCGCAGGGCGACACGCGCGGGGCTGCAGCACCCCAACGCCGCTCCCCAGGGGGCTGGACGCCGGCCGAGGGGGCTGCAGGCGCCGGGCAGCCGCAGCGAGCGGGCCCAGGGGTTTGCGAAGCGCCTTCCCTCCTCCCTGCGCCAAGCGCCGGGGACAAGGAGCTCACTRCTTGAAATCCCCCGTTTTTAACTCCGCTCTCCCTTTTGAGGCTGCTCCCGCAGCAGCGGTGACCAYGGCAGAGCCGGGAGGCTCGGCAGAGTCCTCGGCTTTCCCTGACCACCGGGCCACCCCCGGACCAGGCCCTGCGTGCGGCTGCAGCGGCAGAGCTGCGAGCAGCACCCCAGGCAGGGCGGGGAGCGCTGAGCTCCTGTGCAGCCACCCAAAGGCACTCRGGCGCTTTGAGCAGGTGGAACTTGGCCCAGCTCAGCCCCGAGCCAGCTGCCAGCAGCGAGGGCCACAGCAAAGCAATCCACAGAGCCCTGAGAAACGAAGGGCCGGGCACCACGCAGAGCACTTAGTCCCGCTCCGTCCAGGGACCGCTCCCTGTGCCAGCCRTGCRCGTGGGACSGCGCAAAYGGGGACAAAAGCGGYGAAGCGTCTCCAAGGAGGATACAGRAAGAGCTGTTCAGGAACACACAAGACACCTCACATCCGTGCGGTTGTAATAGCAGATGCTCAAACACGTGGTCAACAAGGAGCRCRTCTGACAGACGACACCCCCACAGCRCCTGGGGGGACCRAAACCCGGGGAGGGCTCGGGCTCTGCCGGGCTTCAGACGTAATACTGCAGGCCGAACTTCTCGTTGTCCAGCTCGCTGGCYGGCCGCAGGTAGTAGAGCTCGTCTAACGTCGGGGGCACCCAGCGGTCGGTGTGGAACAGGGACTCCCCGACCTGGAGAGCGAGAGCCGGCGAAGAAGCCGCGCCGAAGCGGGCGCTCGGCCCTCGCTGGGCAGGGCCCGCGCGCGGTCGTGGCAGTCCGCGAGCCCCCGCAGCGGCCACCGCCGCGCGAGCGARCTTTCCCGTCAGGTCTAGGCTGATGCTGCCAAACACGAGACTGCCCCAGCTCCCAAGGGAGCCCCACAGGCGCCCAAAGGACCCATATCAGGGCCCAGGGCCGTGCCAGGAGCCCCAGCACCCCCGTGCTGCACCGCGGAAGCCTCGGCTTCCTCTGCAGGCCGCTGACRCCCACAGCCCCCACTACGAGCGGCGGCACCGCTCAGCCTGGTCTTCCTTCCTCCTGTCACCGCCTGATAAACCCRGCGGGGTACCCAGGTCCCGGGAGACTCCTCCAAACCCAGATAATCCGAGCTCACAGAGGAAACAGGACACAGACCAAAACCCACGCGAGCGGCCAGCCCCCCGGTAAGCAGCGCTGCTCTGGGGAGCGCCACGGAGCGGGCCCCAGCACTCCCACTCACTGCCTGCTCCTGCCCCTTCCCTGTGGTGCCTGCGAGTTACAAACCTGCCACCCAGGAACATCCTTCATGATTTTAGCTTCCTCGTCCAGGTTCTGTCGTAGCAGGCGCAGGGTCCTGTAACAGAGGGAAAGGTTGTCCCCCGATCGCGAGGCCACAAGCGRGGCCGCAGCATGCCGTGCAGGGAGTTAAACCTCAGCCACGCCTCAGCCTCAAGATCTGTTTCCCAGAGCACAGTCCCRGGCTGAGTAAGAAGCCTCTGCTGCTCTTTCCCTGTCACACACAGCAGGACCCGCACTGGGAGCCCTCAGCAAACCCAGTTTGCGCTCTGGGGGAAACAATCTGATGGTGAACGCAGCCCCACGGGGGGCAAACAACCCACCAGGGCACGCAGAGCCGAGGGAAAGCGCTCAGGACTTCCTACGCTCTCCTCGTCCACTCCGGCAGGGCACAGCAAGGCCCTCCAGGCCGGGACCAGCCCGCTAAGAGAGCCCCGGCCCAGCTCGTRCTCTGAGCGCGGCGAGACCCAGCAGCCCCCGCGGCCATCGCCCCCCTCCAGCACCTGCGGTCCGACTCAGCCTGCAGCAGCGGCATGAGGGCGATCCGCGCCTCCAGGTCCTCGATGAGCAGCCGCCTGCGGAGGGACGGTGCAGGGTCAGAGCCGCCCCCAACTCTCGGTGCCGCGGGGTGGGCTGAGGGACCCGGAGCCCCCCGGGGAGGACCGAGGGCTCCCAGGGAGGGGGCAGAAGGGGGGAACCGGGGCAGGAGGCGGAGGGGGGCGGGCAGGGACCGGGCCGGGGGGTGCGGGAGGCGCGGGGCCGCGGAGGGTCCCGGGGGCCCGGAGTCACCTGCGCTCGCGGTTCCACTTGACGATGGTGTAGTAGCCCAGCAGGAGGCTGCCGATGCCCAGCGCGAAGAGGCTGTAACCTGCGGGGAGCGGCGGCTGCGGCGGGGGGCGGCGGGCCCGGCGCCCGGGCCCCCTCCCGCCCCC